>NC_074714.1:14278480-14578480 GCF_947242115.1 Biomphalaria glabrata
GTTTTTTTTTGTTTTTTTTTTTTGTTAATTTTCTTTTGCTGCAAACCTAACTAATAATGCTGCTTCTTTAATTACAAGAATAAAGTAATCCTATCTTTCGTCTAACGTTTCACGTGAATTCACATTATGTAAAACGATTGTAACGAAGAGGTTGTAGGGGCACCACACTTAAATTCATAATCTGAATTTAAAAAGACTTTTTTTTTATAGCAAAAATCAATTCCAGGTATAAATATTCTAACGAATGACCTACAAGTCCTACGTAGTCACTGAGCTGTCCATTAAAACTATCTTGTATTAACTTTTAACACTAGCATAACTTTAAGGACAAAAAAAAAAAACCCAGCATACATTTAAAGCTAAATACCTCGTCAATCACCTTGGACAAATGTTCTCATTAAGATGCATTTTAAAAAATGTGGATGTTTTGTTTTGTTTTGTGATGTATTTTTAGACTTAAAGTAAATTTGTTTTCAACACTAATATAGTGAAATTAATGTAGACAACAGAATGAAAAGTGTTTGTGTGTGAACATAAAAATGACCAACCGTCCAATTGTATTTAACACCATATACACAATTCAACCATGAACTGACCGATAGAACCTTAGCATTATTAACTACTAAAAACCCTGACAGTAAATGAAACTCCTTCATCAACACTTCAGTTTATTGGATGTGCAGTCAAGGGTGAACATTGCTTACAGCAAGAATTCCCATGCAGGTTGTGGAAAGGACGGAAAGGTGTCATATTTAAAATCTATTTGAATTATCTCAAATTGCCATCCAAATTCTGAAAACAAAGATTATCAAAAAGAAATCATGCAATTAATGCAATAAAGAAATCTGACTTACCATTTCCGAAAATAATTCTCTATTACTTCCGACATTGCAAGCCAATTAATTTTTTCAGCACTAGTCCAGAAGCACATAGCATCACAAAGATCGTTATTGATTATAATCCTAAGAATCCAGCAATGTGTGCTCAGGGTATGTATATGTGTACAATTAGTATGACACTAGCGGTATTAGAAAAAAAGGTTCGTTCAAACATGCAGCGGCGTCAGCCGTGCAGCCGTGAGTCATGCTTCATCGCAGCGGAAGAGGCGTCGTCATCGTTAACAACAACAGCAGCGGCATCCATTTTCTCCGCCGTGGTTACCAACGCCACGACTGCTACCACAACGCTGCCGACGACGACATCCTCACTCACGCTCAAGAACACATACACAGCTCACTGCTCAGTAAAAGAGGGTAGAAAAATGAGGGGGAGGGGCCTTAGGGGGGTGCTGCAGAGTGGTAAGGGAAAGGGGTGGAAGAAAGTAGAGGGCAAGAACGACGGGGCGGCTAACTCACCACACTTCTCCACCAGCAGAGTGTGTTGTGGGGGGGGGGGGTCAGTTGGACCGGACTACACAGATCGTGACATTAATGGACACTAGAAAACTTTGATCAGAGGCACCCTGCTGTATGATCTATCGTATCTATTTTTCTCCTACTATTTCTTGACCATAAAATATGGATTGCTTTGATCCGGGGCAAAATACTGGGCTTTATTCGGGAGGTGGGGTGGACTACTAAAATTTGAGTTGAGATCGGGCAAAGTACTTATAAATATATATATTTATTACAGATTTGTATTTTATTACTGTAATGTTTACGATTTCAGTTGTGAGTGGATCTTATTTTTAATGCCTCAGTTGTGTAACTCTTAGCACTTGACCTATAAAGGGAAAGTAACCTTTGAAGGATTTTGGGTATATATATGGTTTTGCGATGCTAATTTCCCCAAAAAAATCAAACTATCGAATACCCTTTAATAGCCTAAAATATGGTGAAAAAGGTTCTGCTTATTCATTCATCCATAAATTTAAGAAAGGAAAATCTGTGGCAGTTTACGTCTCGAGAGACAATCTTTTCCCTTTGCAACTTCTTCAATGACTAAAGAGGCCAATCCTTGATAGACAGCTGCGGTCACAGGTTGGGCTTCTGTAATCACCAGGCGCCGAAAAAAGAAATACTTACACATACCATGCACGACTAAAAGTGTATTTAGACGTTTGCGTATTAATTTTAAAATTTGAAACATAAGAAAACGGTACAACATATTTTGGAAGTCTACAGTTTTACATTGTTACCTTTTTTCATTGTACCTTATGTCTTATAAGATTTGATTTAAACATAATAATAATCATAGCTGAACATCAATAATTCTTCACCACTGGAGACTAGTCGAATACCAGTTGTTCATTTGATCCCAGAATTAGAGCACTACAAGAAATGCCCCTGCAGGCGTACTATGCTGACTCTAAGGCACAGTTGCTTCTCTATCAGTGGGCTAAGGAGACCCTGCTATTCATAACATTTTCTCTACATATCTCACCTGTTAGTCTACACAATAGGTAAAGTTACTTCCCCGGACCATGAAACCCCATTTTCAAGACAGGTAAAGTTTACGGTGATGCGAAAGCCCATCCAGGTGAGTTCAAAACCACTTGGTAACTCACGTTACGCGTTCCTCTAAGTGCAACCGAAGTACTCGCACTCAGTACTGCGTATCTGCATCTTCTTCTTCCATCCCTTCAAACTGCAGTTACTTTCAACCATCACCTGTCTGACAAACTCTTTGCTCCATTCGAACTCATTAATCTTCGAAACAAAAAAAAAATACCTAACCAATCCCTCGAACAAAAAATTATTCCGAAAAAAAAATTCTTTATTCAGATGCATAACATTTATATCACAGACCTAAATATTATACCTAGACTGGACATGGATATATCTTAACACTACACAAAAATGTCGTGAAAAACATCAAAAGAGCTGAAACAAGGCGTTGTTTTGTAAAGTAGTTATAAGAAGTACTTTTTTTTTTCAACGCTAACCTTAATATTTAGATCTAGATCTACTAGTCCGAGTAATTGAACATCGAAATCATGAGCACTCTCGTCTTATACATAGTACTTTGCAATTTTTAGATACATAATCTAGATCTGGAAGGGTCTAGGTAATCGGTCTATTTAAGTGTACAATCTTAAGTCATAAGATTATTAAAATCAACAGACTTAAATTATTTCGATCTAGGATTTTCGAAACATTATCTCAATGGAAACTAACAGAAAATGACTTTATATCATAGATTTGCGAAAATATATAGTTCTGTGATTAATAGACCCTTCTATTTCACATCCGCAAAATGGGATTGCATTATTTGTAAACATTGAAAACTAAAGATCATTACTTTTTTAAGAAAATAGCAATTTTCCTGGACGCAAGGCGACCTCTCTTACATCTTGAGGAAAAGTTACGTACATAACGATCAGCTAAGCATTTATTTTCGTTTTCCAGTCTAGGTATAATGTATATAGGTCTGTGTTTTATACATAGAATCTAGATCTTGTTTTTTAGTGTGTTGCGTTAATTCCGAAACAAACGCTGAACCAATATTACATATATCCTGTAACAGCAGCACTAAGGTACGATGGTTATTGAGAAAAGAAGGTTAAGATAATGTGACGAAATAAAGATAAGCTTCAACGAGAACCCGAACCATAGATCTTGGCATTGAAAAGTTAGAAATGTGATTTGATAGGATCTTCATCTTCAGATGACAAGGCTCCAAGATCTATCAAAAAGGATATATAAGAGTTTGTAGATTGATTATGAATTTAATGGCACACCTCTTGCTCTTGTCTCTAGTCCTAAAAGCCTACTTAGCTGAATTAATAATCCAATAATTTTTGCTGTGAATATAATAGATCTTTATATGTCTATATATCCCATTGTTTTCTCATTTCTTTTCAAATTTGATCCTATTTAATGCTGTATTTAGTTCTCTTTCAGTGAAGTCATTTCACAAGATCTCGAGTTCCATTCAATGTCTATTTTTGTAATTGCATTTTAAAAAAAGAAAGAAGGGCAGACAATCCATGTTCCGAAGACTAAGTGATAGTGCTTGGAGTTAACCTTCCCTGTCGGTGTCTGGCACTGAAGGCGTGCCACAGGATCGATAACATGATCTGGAGGGAGGCAGTTGGGGCGTTACGGGAGGGAGAGTAAGGGTGTGCCAGTGAGTAACTGCTCGATAGGGAAGCGGATGATGAGAGAAAATGGGGGCGGCGGAATTATCGAGCTCCTGGTGGGAGGCATGCCAAGAGAGAAATGCTTCCCTCATACACGAATTAACATTTCTCAACTACGAGCATTCAAATCATTTTTTTTTTGTGTTGTTCTAATTGCATTATATATAAGACATCACAGCCATAAAAAAAATGTAAGATCACCATACCTACGTCACGGTTCCAGTTAGTACACAAGGAACATTTCTGCCAAGTTTTATCAAGATTAGACACACGGTTTTGATTTCTATGCGGGACATACATACATACATACATACATACGCCTTACTTTCTACTTTATAGTAGATACTAGCCAAATATTACCCGCGGTCTGCGGGCCTTAATCGGGGTATTAGTTGGATTGGTTTCAGACCGACGTCAAATATGGCGAATGTTCCCCACACATTTTTATTATGCCACGAAAATAAAAGTAGAGTATAAAACTAGGTTTACCGTTTAGCCAACATATTCTTGCGATCAAATATAACATACTGTGAGAACGGGCTTACCCGGTTTGTTGAACAGTTTCACTCTTTAGTAGAAATATATTTCCTCGGTCGAGGGGAGAGGGACACTAAACATACACTACGGTCTCTGCCATGATCTAATGAACATTTGTGCCAAATTTTATCCAGATTGGTCAAATGGTTTTGATTTCTATGCGGGACATACATAGCCTACATCCATAGCCTACATCCATCCATCCAGGTCTCCATCCATCCATCCATAGCCTCCATCTATCCATCTATCCATACATACATACATTCATACATACATCCATCCATACATCCATACATACATACACACATGCATACGCCTCACATTCTACTTTATATACTAGATATATAAGATGAGAAATGAAAGACTACCGTCAACTTCATGAAGGAGGAAATGATTTAATTTGTTTTGTTACCTTTTTCAGTAAAAATGTATTTTAAAAAAAACAACAATTTCAGACGGAAACTATTTCAGTGACTACTTCCTATTCCTTTTTTCTAAGAAAATAAACAGAAAAAAAAAAGATGACTAACTTTACATGAAGCGGAAAATCGCGTACGCGACAAGTGACTCAATTTAGTTCTATGCTGAATGTTGTGTAATTGATTATATCATCAATAGCTTCCTCTCAGACGCACACTCACACACATAAACACACACACACACTGTTTTTTTTTAAAAGATCAATTCTGTACTTCCAATACTTTCAGTTTTTCTTTCTTTATAAGTTTCTGACTTCCCTTCAGAGATGAAGATTTCACGCCCCTAGCCCAGACCTTCATAAGGGGGACAGAACACAGCACTGTGCAGGTTCGAACGTAATAAGGACGACAGCCTGGGGAGCGTACCACACGACAACACTGTTTCATATACTATACTGCCGTTTTTATTATCATTACAAAGCTTATATCAGTTCACTCTGTCTGTCTCTGTCTGACTGTCTGGTACGCATTTTGAACTTTATTTCTTGTACACCAATTCTCGGATCAAGTTTAAACTTGACATAATTATTTATTGTACATAAAAAAACAACAACACACGAATCAATGAAGAAAGGCAATTAATGAATTAATTACTAGAAATTATTTCAATTGAAATAAAAAAGGGAAATTAAACCGTCAGTATTAAGAATTATGGCTAAATATGTGGGGGTTTGTCCCCTTTGATAATTGAACACGTTATTTCTCTCACACCTTTTCTCGAGTTGAAAGTAGAAACATTTATTTCTTTTACCTAACAATAAATGAATCAGTTTCAAAATTAACCGATCGGTCAATTACTTATAGGTAATTAATTATTTTGTTTGATATTGAAAAATAGAAATAACTTCTAGATAAGCTTTTTTTTTTCTTTTGTAAAGTATTTTTATATTTTGCTTGTTTTAAAATTATTGTTATAAGTCAGTCTTTTTTTGTGTGTATTTTTAATGTATGAAGCTAAAATTTTTCCCCTGAAATTTATAACTGAAACGCATGAGTAAGGTTATACGAAATCAACAGAAAATCTTTTTAGTATTTTTCTCTTTTCTAGCTTTAGAGGAACTCAGGACTCGCTACGCATGAATCATGAATGTATGGGGGGAAAATCTGTTGATGTTTGTAAAGCGAGGATTAACTCCCATGAGAAGATGATACGTCTCAATCTAAATAGAAGTCTGCTCAGTTCTAGGGATTGATTTCAATGGAGAGTACAACAGATCCTACAGTTAGATGGGACGAAGTCATATCTTAATGTCAATTTTTTCAAATTAGAAAAACACGCACCCACGCACGCACACACACACAAAAGCCAATGAAGATACACTCTTTAAATCTTCCCCATAGAGGTGAAACACAAAATGTCTTATAAAAATGTGATTTCTTAACCACGCTCACAATCATACGTACCAGTCCATGAATAAGTTGTTCTATTTAATTTTTTTTTTATTTCATTGGGATACAATAAGATAAATTCATTTGTTTTTCCTTAAATAATCAAACATCTGGAGATAATGAGATATATATTTTTTACTTATTGTAAATTTTTCTTATATCCTGGTTCCAAATTTTCAATTCATTTTGAGAATCAAGAAATATTGTCGCCGTTCTGAAAGGCATTTTAAAATCGTATAAGAAGTAGATCAATGATTACATACATAAATACAAATAAAACATTTCTTATGAGATTAGATCCAGCAGCTCTAGGTTTGTTTATTTTTGCTTCTGAAGAGTGAATTCCCAACACAGACCACGTGACAATGTAGTGACGTCACAACGGTGTCGTCTGCTGAGAGACAAATGGCACGCAATAATCATTTGGCGATCTCTTTGACAAACCAGAAGTGTCCATACTGATTGACAGAAGTGTCCAGAGTTTTTGAAAGACTAGAAGTGTCCATTCTGACTGATTACATTATAATGACATCTGAAAGGTCACGCGATGATCCTTGGTCAAAGTTTGACATCTGTCATCAGTGTTAGACGATGCAAACCAAGACTCAGTTTTAAAAACATAGGAGATGTAAAAAGTGTTTTACAGAAAACAAAAAAAAAAATGATATCATAAAACAAAAGGCAATAAAAAACAAAATGGACCTTTGCTACCACATCTTCTCCCCCCCCCCCCCCAAAATAAAAAAATAAGATAAAGCTAATTTCTATTCTACAGAAATCTACTTTAAATTTTGAAGAGTGTTGTATGTGTAAGGTGTATAAACCAATAGTGAGCTCTATTGATTCTACAACTTTTCAGTTGGTATGAAGAAAATGTACGATTTCCATTTTCGTTGGACTTAGTAATAACAAAGGGTAACCAGGCATCTGCACGGCCAACGAAGGAAAGAATGAAGGCAAATGTTTACATAAGAGAACATAGAAACTACCATTTAGACCTTAAAAAACTAGACTTACATTTGACTAGACTTTAAAAAAAAATGTCAGTAACACTACTAGATTTATTTTGAGTATAGAATTTCTTAGAAGAAGCGACTTTTGTATCAGTTTATCATTCGTGGAAAGGTCCTCCTTGTACCTTTAACATCAGGTAACCAAAGTTTCGATAAAGTAAAGGAAAAGCAAATCTTTCGTTATTTTTTTTTTTAAAATAGTCTTTACCACCACGTGACTTAGGCCATTACTTTCTTAACATACAACTGATAGCATGGGAAACTAAAAGGTCCCAAATCCCGATAAATTATTTTTGATAAGACCTGACCTGACGTTCAAACTACAACATAGTCCAGTGGTTCAAAAGTCCGCAGATTAGCAGTAAAAGGACTACAACTTTAGATATTTCTTAGCCGAAGCCTGGCTGGAATAGGACTTAAAGTGGTCATCTCTAAAAGCGTTGCACAAGTACTAGAACAATATTACCTCCCTTACATTTGCTCTCCTTTCCCTTGTGAGTGTGTAAACATCCAGGCTCTGTTTAGAGACTTCCTTGCCTTAACCTCTCTATAATAACTCACTGGTACTGTTACTTTGACCCACCTCGTAAAAGAATGTTAGTGTTCAAGTTAGATAAAGGTCAAAGACTTCGAGTCAACTATAGCGCTCTGAGAGAGTCTAATCAATAAAGTGAAGTAGTACTACACATTCGTGCGTCTCAAAGGTTCTCACGGCATACAAAATCATACACATAATTGACAAGAAAGCGCAATTTTACACTCCAGTTTATTAGAGACAGCGTATGATTGTAGGTAAAAATATTACATTATTAGAGAAACTTGCAATTTACAACAGCAGATTTCTAGAACATTTATTTAGATCTTAACATTTATATTTACGATCAGTTTTCTACCTTATTTACAATTTAATGCACAATTATAACACTTGCATTAACAGTCCAATTAACATTTATATTGACAGTCACATTAACAATTATATAATTATATAGAGACTAGAGAATCTTAACTGTTTCTCTCCCTCGTTAATTCGACCAAATTAAACTAATTTTTTTTTTTGTTGATTTTATAAACATTAATGTGTGTTATTTAAATGGAGCACGCGTTCCCATTTCATTCTAGACCAAACGAACTATTTTCTAATTACAAAGTCGTTGAAGTTGAATCCTAACACGGAAGTGAACTGCAAATGAACAAAATGAACAATTCCGTCGGATCATGGGAAGGAATTACGTAGAGAAAGAGTTCAATCACACGTTTAGTTTGCGTGATATTTACTTGTTTTTGGCGTAACTGAACCCAATGGGACGGACACTGAGAGACCTGAATAGAAAAGATTTCGCACGACAGTTATTGAGTTTGATACAATTTTTTTTGTACATGATCTTTTCCGTACAGATGTTATGTTTAATCTTAAGTTGAAAATACTCCCCTGCGCCGATAAAAACTGAAATTCGTTTCAAAGACTGAGTAGATCAAACTGTTATTGTGCTATCTTCATTATGTAATCTTTGTTATCCAGTTCGTTTAAAAAGTTCGTGTGTCACTTGTTGCTGTTAAACACGTCTGCTTATTTACTTCCTGCTTTGGTAATAATACAAATGGTTGGCCTTAAATATGTAGTTATATAATCTAGTGAAACGTTGAACACACATCTGGCAATGAAAGGTCATTAGTAAAACATGCGCGTTTAAGCTTTGTAAGACCTGACCTTTTTCAAAACGTATGCTCTCTACGCTAATTTTTTTTTTAATATGGCTAATAATTTTTTGTAAAGTAGTTGGGCCTCATAGTTGTTAAGCAGACTATTTAGTTTGGTACTTTATACATTGACTATCTGTGATTTATTTTTCTAACAGTATTTTCTAACTTTGAATAGAAAAATTATTGAGTTCAAAGCTTTTAATTTTGTCATTTTTATGGGTTTATAGAGCAGGCCAAATGAAAAAGATGGGCGTATACACTTACCTTATGAGTATCTGTGTCTGTGTGTGTGTGTGTCTGTATGTGATCTAAGTATGTGTATGTGTCTCTGTATTAACTCTTTCTCTCCTTCATTAATTTCAACGGGATTCTTTATTTTGCTCAGTAGTATTTCACTCCCCTGTTATGATTTAGCTTCAATAACTTTTTGTGTTTGTTATCAGAAAAAATTGAAAATTTTTTATTCGGTATAGATTTAAAGGTGAATGCATACTCTTTTTACATAACACAAAGTAACGTTTATACAATCAAACATTAATTTAATTGAATGAGTTCAAATCAACAATGGTATCGTCAATTAGGAGAGAAAGAGTTAATGCATCTATTCTAAACATGTTCTTGTTCTTGTTATTCAATGTCATGCAGCGTGCGTCACTATGTCGTACTACTTGCTGAGAAGCTTGCCTCCCTTTCTTACCCCTTGGTGTAATGACCATACAATTTTTCATTTATCTTTAGGCAGCAGTGATGAATCAAAGTAACTTATTTTTCTAAATGCGGATCTTAAGAAAGAAAGTTTTAAATTATCACGTGGCGATGTCTTGCGCAAGGGCGTAGCTAGGGCCTTGCCATCATCTGGGGGCCCGAGGCTTGACCTCTTTGGGGGCCCCTGCATTTTGCATAATATTTAATATAAAAATATTAATTTGCCTCCCTCAAGTGGGGAACCTGAGAAATTTTCTCATTCTCCCCCCCCCCACCTTAACTACGCCACTGGTCTTTTGGGAGAATATAAACAGGTAATGCAGGGGGAAAAAAATGTTACCAGAACGTAGAGAGCGAGACTGCAAAGGGAAACAACTGTAAAAATAAATTTCCTTACCTTGAAGACGGCGCAGCGAGGCCAGTGGTGTCCCTTCCGAAAAGCTTTTAGCCCATGATTTCTTGGGTTTGGCTGGTTTCCCATGAAAAAATGCCTTATCGAATTGACGAATTTCTTCTTCGGTTGCTGCAAAGGGGAACCCATCATTTTCCACTGCAAAGATACAACATTACATCTGTTCAAATGAAGTGATTTGGGGGAATTAATCACTTTTAAAATATCCTGTGGGAGTGCTTATGGTAAATGTGGATCAATCTTCATTATTATCACTCTGCATAATCAGCGACAGAGATCTAAATATCCTTACACTGTTATTAATTATTCTTTTAAGATTTATCCACATTATTGATGGTAATGGAACGGAATTTGTTCTTTTGTTTGGCAAAATGTGTGTTCTTTATAAGAAGTAAGTGATAAGAATCAGAACTTTTTAAAAATGTATATATATATTAAGAATTATTTATTTTTCAGTATATTTGCATTTTTATAATTATAACCTGTGGACACACCTGATTTCTTAAGGTGTCCGCGGGCGCTTCAAAGACTCTGGCGAGACGCATGTAATTTGCCCACCCCTGATTATATCTTTGTGAAAAGAATCACTACCACGTTGGCCACACTGGGAAAACTCTAGTTTGACCGTTATAAGTTTCAAAGTATTTTTAAAATATATTTAAATTTGGAAAGACGACTAGAAAACTCTTTTATCCTGAACAGATTACGTCTTCGGGTATTTCCGTGTGTAGACTTCTTCATTAAAACGTTGAATAAATGTATAGACGTTCTGGAACATTTTCCGCACCGTCTTCTGGAGTCTAGAGTCTAGGTACTAAGTACTAAAAACGAAAACATCGATCATAAAAAAAAACAACAAAATCGAAAAAAAATAGAAAAAAAAAGATTTAGACAAAAAAAGAACTACACATTTACAATCATATACATATCAATACTCTATGATTTATTTCTCTTCTTCGATGTCAAAGGAAATGTATTGATTACCACAATTTAATTATCTAGTATTCATGTTCTGTTGGGAACAATGGATAATTGTGCAAAGTTTCAATTTGATCCGAGAATGGGAAGTGTTTCAAAAATGTGTACCAGACAGACAGAGTGAGTTGATATAAGCTTAGTCAAAGAGACCCACTGATTAGCCAGCTACGCTTGTGCTGAAAATGTTGAATATATTTACTTCTTTAATAGTTAAACTACAAGATACTTGGATTACGTTCATTAAATGGATTGATTCACTTGTACCAGTTTTATCAAATATGTGTCGAGAAAAAAACAAAGAAATTTAAATTAACGTTGTCATAGAGAAAAAGAAAAAAAAACAAACGAAATTACATAGAGTTTGTTTGTGATGCGGCCCTACACCCATTAGTAAACATACGATCGCGGGT
Organism: Biomphalaria glabrata; assembly: GCF_947242115.1. Taxonomy (NCBI): domain Eukaryota; kingdom Metazoa; phylum Mollusca; class Gastropoda; family Planorbidae; genus Biomphalaria; species Biomphalaria glabrata. The sequence continues at coordinate 14,290,186 of NC_074714.1, forward strand.
AAAAGTGTTCTCGATATATTTGTATTGTTTAGGGTGCTGACTTTGGTATTAGCATTAAATTGTTACTATTCACAAGTTTTCGATGCATTGGTCGTTATAGTGTGAGCATAGCCTAACGGGACCAATCGTTATGGGGATATATTCAGTGTGAGCATAGCCTAACGGGACCTATCGTTATGGGGATATATTCAGTGTGAGCATAGCTTAACGGGACCAATCGTTATGGGGATATATTCAGTGTGAGCATAGCCTAACGGGACCTATCGTTATGGGGATATATTCAGTGTGAGCATAGCCTAACGGGACCAATCGTTATGGGGATATATTCAGTGTGAGCATAGCCTAACGGGACCTATCGTTATGGGGATATATTCAGTGTGAGCATAGCCTAACGGGACCAATCGTTATGGGGATATATTCAGTGTGAGCATAGCCTAACGGGACCTATCGTTATGGGGATATATTCAGTGTGAGCATAGCCTAACGGGACCAATCGTTATGGGGATATATTCAGTGTGAGCATAGCCTAACGGGACCAATCGTTATGAAAGGCCGGAACACAGATCTGCAACGTCACAACATGTGGGCAGCTTAAACCAACAGCTCGTTGCCACGTCATAGGTCTGTACGACGTGGCAACGAACTATTGGTCTTATTTGCCCACAGGTTGTGACAAAGAAGGTCAGTGTTCAGGACATCTGTAACAATTGGTTTCGGTGTGATTGAGACTACGGGTAAGAGGGCTCCTGAATGCTCAATTTCTCAAGCTTCTAAAATATCAAGTAATCAGATTTTTAATTCGTTTTTTTTTTAGTTTTTAAATCAAAACGAGATAGACGGACTGGCGGACAGACAGATCAAACACAACTAAAAGTGGAGCCGCAAAAACTCTATTGCATGAGATAAGAAGCGAGTTCTAAAGAATGCCAACGCCGTTTTGCCTTCATCGAAACACACAATTTCATTTTCACTGAAACCATTTTGTAAATCCTAGAGTCCTGATATTGTATTTTCAAACATTAGCACCTGAAATATGTCAGCCAATATATTTCACCATCAAGATCGGGAAGTCACTTTCGTTACATTCATATATGAACATAACTCAAACGTTTAAAGGATTACGTACCTACATTTATATCATAAAAGGGGAGGTCATTATCACTAGGAGGAATCGAGGCATTAGGAAGGTAGACTTATAGATTCACAACTCAAATTCTAAGTCTGCTAAGTGAAAAAAAAAGGTTTCCATTGAAAGACATTATTACATTAGAAATCTTGCATAAGCCCTAAACTATAAAACCATAGCGATGATCACATCGTGGATGCTTGTGAATCCTGAATGCTAACTGCAAAACCAGAGAAGAGGATCCCAGCGATGGAATTGAGATGCTATAGAAGGACATTAGGTAATCCTCTAAAGACCTCATCACTAGAAACTGCATAACAAAGGCAATCGGGCACCACGATGACCTGCTAACTTCTGTCACAAAAATGCAAAAGATAACAATGTCCTTAGAGCTTGCAAAGAGCTTCCTACGGGGAACAGTACCGGGAAAAAAAGAAGAGGGAGACAGAGAAAGCGATGGGAAGACAACGTAAAATAATAAAAAGTCATTGAAAGAGATTCTATCCAAGGCAGAAGACAAAGAGAAATGGAGAATGATGTTTGACAGATCGTGTGTGAAGCACCAAAGGTTCGTTGTAAAATGTTTGTAAAAATGTTTTTACATGTTTCGGATGTTCCTTCAGAGTTGAAGATAATTACTTCCTAGTCTAAACCTCCCGCAGGACGACGGGGGATGGGAGCGGGCAGGGTTTGAACCAGGAACCATTGATAAATCTGAATGACAGTCCAGTGTGCAAACCACACGACCAGGCAGCCATCGTTAGGCCAAGTTACTAAGGAATCAATGAAGTTGAAGATGGTATATATGCAATAACCATTTAAAAAAACACGTATTCTAAATGTTTACATCGCCTACTAACATTAACTAATAATTTCACTAGTCTGCGTATCCATATTTCCTAACCCCTCCCCCACACTATTTTAGTAAAAGTTGTTAACATTCAAGTCTAAATCACAAACTTTTTGTCGAGAATCCGAAGCGTTATCTTCAGCACAAAACAACTACCTCGAGTCCAATCGGTTATGTCTGGTGGACAATCGGTTATGTCTGGTGGACAATCGGTTATGTCTGGTGGACAATCGGTTATGTCTGGTGGACAATCGGTTATGTCTGGTAGACAATCAGTTATGTCTGGTGGACAATCGGTTATGTCTGGTGGACAATCGGTTATGTCTGGTAGACAATCAGTTATGTCTGGTGGACAATCAGTTATGTCTGGTGGACAATCAGTTATGTCTGGTGGACAATCGGTTATGTCTGGTAGACAATCAGTTATGTCTGGTGGACAATCAGTTATGTCTGGTGGACAATCGGTTATGTCTGGTGGACAATCGGTTATGTCTGGTGGACAATCGGTTATGTCTGGTGGACAATCGGTTATGTCTGGTGGACAATCGGTTATGTCTGTGGACAATCGGTTATGTCTGGTGGACAATCGGTTATGTCTGGTGGACAATCGGCTATGTCTGGTAGACAATCGGTTATGTCCGGTAGACAATCGGTTATGTCTGGTAGTCAATCGGTTACGTCTGGTGGACAATCGGTTACGTCTGGTGGACAATCGGTTACGTCTGGTGGACAATCGGTTACGTCTGGTGGACAATCGGTTACGTCTGGTGGACAATCGGTTACGTCTGGTGGACAATCGGTTACGTCTGGTAGACAATCGGTTACGTCTGGTAGACAATCAGTTATGTCTGGTAGACAATCAGTTATGTCTGGTAGACAATCGGTTACGTCTGGTAGACAATCAGTTATGTCTGGTAGACAATCTGTTATGTCTGGTAGACAATCAGTTATGTCTGGTGGACAATCGGTTATGTCTGGTAGACAATCAGTTATGTCTGGTAGACAATCAGTTATGTCTGGTAGACAATCTGTTATGTCTGGTAGACAATCAGTTATGTCTGGTGGACAATCGGTTATGTCTGGTAGACAATCAGTTATGTCTGGTAGACAATCAGTTATGTCTGGTAGACAATCGGTTACGTCTGGTAGACAATCAGTTATGTCTGGTAGACAATCAGTTATGTCTGGTAGACAATCGGTTATGTCTGGTAGACAATCGGTTATGTCTGGTAGACAATCAGTTATGTCTGGTAGACAATCAGTTATGTCTGGTAGACAATCGGTTATGTCGCTAAGACAAGCATGACTTACTTGCTTCTGTTGAGTTTCACTACAGCCACTAAAAGATCACGTTTTTCTCTTGTTCCCATTTAAATACTTTGTAGATGTCCAGTCGTAGCGTTGTCTTTCATTCATTTCAAAGAATCAAACATTAAAATAAAGAAAATGCCATTTTTTATTTGTTTAATATACAAGACACTGCTTGGTTATCAATGTCCACTTACATTATCTTGTACATCGTCCATTGTCCATATAATAGGCGATGTAGGTTACCATCATGACACTTGTTATCAACAAGACTCATTCAGTACCACCACTAAGTAAACACCAACACATCGCTTCAGGTGACATATTCTACTACATAGACCTACAACACTTAGCGCAGACTTTACAGGCATAAGTGTATATATGACTATAACGGTAGGCTTTCCTTGCAGAGAATATTGTTACGTATTTCTGAATCTTCTGGCTAGATGTATTAGTTGGCACATAAATAAAAACACAGCAAAGAACTTGACGACTAAACTTTCAGTTTCATATAACTTTAATGACTATTAACTCTAACAATTCGTTACTTGAACATGTAGCGTAGAAGACTGTACAATATCTGTCAGTTTACAGTTAGCTATACTTCGTTGCAATACATCTCTTCACTTCGTTGCAATTCATCTCTTCTCAACTTTCACCGAGCCGTATTCCACAGAACAGACCAACGACACACTTCCCAGTGTCGCTCCAGGTCTCCAAAACTGAACCAAGTCGTAACAGACCAACGACACACTTCCCAGTGTCGCTCCAGGTCTCCCAAAGCTGAACCAAGTCGTATTCCAGTCTACCACATCAGAGCCGCACACGTCTTACATCGACTGTATCGACTGTAACGGCTCAAGTCCACTGTAGTTCGCTGTATAGACTTTAACGACAGTAGTCCACTCCAGTTAACTCTACCCTAGTTAACTTGCATCGAGTCGTACACATTTCTCTTCCACTAGAGCCGCACACGTCTTACATCGTCTGTATCGACTGTAACGGCTAACTCACGACTCCATACGACTGACTTTAACATTAACTCTCTGGCTTATATAGAGTCCCTAATCGCTTGTCCAAAGTTGCACAAACACGGCTAGTATCCTCTGAAATAACACGTGAGGAAACGTCACATCCTGTCTTTGTTTATACATGTAGATTCCAGAAAACATCGGCTGCAGTGTCATCAAGTTGGGGTCACACGTAGTGACCTCTATCTGTCACTGTTCATTAGTAACTGTCCCCCTACTTAGATCAGTTCGTCCCCTGGAACAACACGTGAGGGCACGTCACATCCTGTCTTTGTTTGTACATGTAGATTCCAGAGGACACTCGCTGCTGTGTCATCTCGCCGGGGTCATACGTTGACCTCTACCTATCACTGTTCATTTGTAACAATATGTACATTATTTTTAGCAACAACAACTGTGGGGTATGTATGGACTATGGAGTGGCAACATTTCAAGGAAAAAAATTCATTTCAATTCTCAGAAATAGATCATGACAGTAACTGATTTGTCCAATAAAAGAAAGATTCTTTAAACATTTCTTTTTATGAATTTCGGAAAGGAAATAAGTCAAAGTTTTTTTCTGCTTAATGCATGGCTGGCTGCTTGGTCGTGTGGTATGCCCTCTGGAATGTTATCTCAGAGGTCCAGAGTTCGACCACCATCCCTCTTGTGGGAGGTTTGGGCTAGGATGTATTATCTTCAATTCTGAAGGAAACTCTGTAAAACAAACACAAATTGTTTTCCTGGTTAAGTCTGTAAAACGTACTACATAAAATATTTATCAAGAAAACTCGTTTTTTTATCCCTACACTTCTGACTTGGAGTTAAACACTTCAGTTCTGGTTGATACAACTAAACTAGATCAGGAAGGCAAATATTTTTTTTCTTCAAATAAGCTATATACAAAGACCAACAATAGCTCAGTCTTAGAATGGCCAAGTGATGACTTCTATGTATACTGGGAATATATTTCGTGAATCATCATTCTATAAGTATAACATGTAGCAATGTCGTCAATTTGATTAGGTCGTTATGTCTGTTTATTTGTCTGTCCATGTTTACACATACACTTTGGGTTCTTTTGTATTATGGTATAGTCCTTATCGAATAAAAGTTGCACAGAAGACCTTACTTCTATACTACATCGCTTGATTATCAGTGCAGAGAGAGAGAGAGAGAAACAATCATATATGGTGAAGACAAGATGATGCATAAAGCTTGACAGTTATAAGCCGGAGATGGTCGGCTCATTCAAAGATACAGAGATGAGTTTGAGGACAATATGAAAGATTGAAAGTAGTTTCATTAAAGCTCCTTTCATCATGAATAGATTTGAAGAATTTTGTCAAATTTTTTACTACTCCTATTATATGATTGCAAACTCAACTCTAAGAATGAAAGAAGAATGAATGCCCTTAAAGAGAAATACTGTAGAAGAATGAATTTAGCACAAGATAACAGGGAAGAAAGAACATTGTGTTTGTCATGCTTTACGTTTCAATGTTGACAGGGAAAGTTGGGACACACTTTTATTCATCAACATAGATTATTCTATTTTGGTTAGGTGGAAACAGTGCCGGAGTTAAGTAAGTGAAGACCATGTGCAGGTATTTTGTGTGTGTGTAGGTTCGTATCCTCTCAAGCGTCAATGTAAATGAAAGCAGTAATATCAATAAATCTAAAAGCATGTCATATTTGTGAAGAAAGAGAGTACTTTAACTTCGTTTCCCTTATTTCCTTCTATGTATATACATATTTAAACCTCAAAAAGAAATTTTGAGATATGTAAGCCCCATTTAAGGCCAAAGCCCTGGACAGCCGCACAGTCTTGCATTGTTGTAAGTCAGGTGGTGCGTAGAAGAAAAACGCAGACACAAATACTGACAGACCTTGGCGTCTGATCGGGAGAACCTTAGTTTGCGCTCACTCCTCACGCCAGACCTATGTCAAAGGTTAACTGATCATAAAGTTGAAACTGAAATTTATGTAAAAAAAATGCTAATGTGATTTATGATTTACGATCCCCCAGGATATACAAATATTTGACAAGCCTAGAATAATCGATAATGTCTGATTTCTGATGTTTTCTTTTTTTTTTATTTGTGTGTGTCCTCAGTGTTTCCCAAACTGTGTTCCACGGAACCCTTGTGTTCCTCGAGGTCTGAATAGGTGTTCCACGAACTAATGGAATAATTAACTAATAGCCCACTACGTGAATTAATCTCTATAAAAAAATAAGCAAAGTGTTCCGCTAAATATTCAAAATGTGCGAAGCGTTCCGCTAAGTACTCAGAATGTGCAAAGTGTTCCGTTGAGGGAAAAGTTTGAGAACCACTGTTCTAGCTCATAATAATAATATGAACGACACACAGTAAAATGTGAATACAACAATATAAACAACTTAATATAGAGTAATGCAAAACATGGGACAGTGAGTAATTTTGCCTGCACTTTGAAAAGACGACAAATTAACGGAAATACAATAAAAACTGTATAAATCTCATGCAAACACCAAAATAACAAGTAAATCTCATAGCTTTTGTCCATAGTATTCCACGCCATAATTAAATATAAAAGAAGAGATACACAGATCTAGATCTATTTGCACAAGTGACTATAAGAGTGTAAACATTAAGTGCGAGTAAAAGTGACAAACCTTCGGGAATTGGTGGAAATAGGAAAGTGTTTCTTTTATACATCGTTGGAGTCACTAGTCAAGATGTATCCACGAAATCAGACCATTACTAATATAACTAAAGTTTCCAACTCAATAACACAATGTCCAAGAATCTCGTAACAGCACTCATTTTAACACAAACATTGGCTAGTAACGGAAATTCTCCAAAGAAGAAATGTTTTTTTTTTATGCAAGTTATGCAGAGTAAAAGCAAATTGACTCGAAACAAAATGTATGTTCTATTTAAGAAATAAACATAATCCAAATGTTGTGCCATAGTATAGAAACATAAAGCACATCTAAATGACACATATAGTCCTAGAGACTCTTATAAGTGTATTCTAGTTGTAGACACGGCAGGTATTGACATACTAAGTATCTGCTCGCTATTAGTTATTTGAACTTTGACCTTAATACGATTTGCACGAAGAAAACCAAACAGTGGTAATCAATGTGACATGCTGATGTCACGAAACTGTCGCTTTAAATGTTTCTTTTTTTTTTGTATAGTAACCTCTACGTCCAACTGAACTATAAACAGTGAATTGTAAACTATAAATTGTGACAATATAAGCCACACGTTTCACTTCCTACAGCCACTAGGAGATTAAAACTCCAGCACTATGTTATCATTTTAATTATCTTGCAAATTATTATATTCTAATTTACTAACTTTCTTACTTAATTTTAATAGTATTTATTTGAGTTACAAAAAATGAATCTTATTGAACTTAATATGTAAATAAACAAAAGTCAACAAAGAATCACAGATTTTAGCAAATAATAATCAGTAAAAAAAAGTTTAAAATAACGCTACATCATATCCCACGAAATATAAAGCGCGTTTTGTCCTATATATATTAAATAAAATAGATTTGTTTTCATTAGCGCACTAATATAAACAAATGACGAAGTTTTTAGTTGCTAGATTCTAGTTTAAAATAACCTAGCCAATACTCCGACGATAGCATACCTCTGCTACATTTATAAGCTCCTTAACCCAACAAATATCTAGATCTAATTGGATTCTGTGCACGAATTGTCTCTCAGACTTAACCTCATTAAGTCATACATATTTGTACGACCTGACATTCTCTTAAGAAAGCGCTGAGAATCGTTTAGAAAAATAAGTCCTATCACAGTTGCTTATAATATATGTTAACAGTCAGAACCAGACGCGATTGATTCCTAAACGAATAGACATTTGTTGGAATTCCTCAAGGCTGTAATTATAGGTCTATGCTAAATCTAGTCCTTCGAAAAAAAAAAAACAACGTCGGCCCGTTTTGGAGAGCGACTTAGGCCTATCTTTTTCAAGGAAGTTTCTAGATAGATCTACATTGCAAATGAGGTAGGTGTCGATGCAAGGCGGGGACTTAAGACTTGTAGATGAGGGTAGATGGCAAGGTTATGTAAGCAGACGCTACGGATGACGTCGAGTTTCACTTTATTCTGGGCGCCCATTGAAGAGGTGGGCGAGAGGAGGTGACCATGGGAGGGAAGGTCTGGACAGGTGACGACAGATGTGAGCTTAGTTTTTACTTGGTAATCATTGTTAGGGTTATTTAGGGCACGGAGAGAGCCAGCAGGTGATAAACATTTTGTCTTTTTTGTTTACCACTTGGGTATGTAAACAGGTAGGCGATCAGCATGGGTTATTTGCCCTTAGGAAACAAAGTTTCGAATATTCCCGTTCGGTTTATAATAATAATTCCTAAAGAATAGTGCAGTATAAAGATCCATCTGTGATCAACATTCAATTCAAACAAACATTATATCACATGGTTATAAAGATCCATCTGTTATCAAAGTTCAACTTTAACAAACATTATATCATGTGGTTATAAAGATCCATCTGTGATCAACATTCAATGCAAATAAACAGTATATCAAGTGCCTATAAAGATCCATCTGTGGTCAACATTTAATGCTAACAAACAGTATATCACGTTGTTGTAAAGATCCATCTGTGATCACCATTCAGTGCAAGGAAAAAGCCCGATGTCTTCCGAGGATCTATTTCAAGTCTCTTGTGATCACCATTCAGTGCAAGGAAAAAGCCCGATGTCTTCCGAGGATCTATTTCAAATATTGACAAATAGTGTCAACGGGTGTCTTTTTTTTTCAACATTTATGGATTAAATTTATCACAAAGACTATCAGTACGTTGACTTTGTTTTAAAAATATTTTTTTCCCACAGAGATCAAAGTTTTTTTTAAAGTTAGTCTTACATTTTAAACTATGTTGCCACGAATAAAATTGCATGATATACAACGAATTTCAGGTATCTTGTTACCTTTACTAATAATAGATCTAAATGGCGAGTATTTTATGGCTACACTAATTAACCTTGAAGCAAAATTTACAGAATCGAGTATAACAGATCCAAAAGTTATTCTTAATAATGCTAGAATAGTCCAATATTCGGGTTTGGCGTCTATAATTTCAGAATTAAACTTCACACGCGAGTTATTACCCCTCAATTCGTCTTTCCTCAATCTAATGGAAACTCTATTTTTATTTCCATCTAATCCTTTTGCTTTCACACAAAACATAAACAACAAACAATAATATAATATTAGCACATCCTTCCTTTTGAAGTTATTATCACACCCTTCCTTTTAAAGTTCTTAAGACTGATATCTACTAGCAAGGCCAGTCCTAGCATTTGCGGGGCCCTATGCGAAACGGATCGCGCGGGGCCTAATCTGGGTAGGGATGAGCAGATTGTCAATATTATTTTTTTTTTTAATTAGAAAATAGGCCTACTTTCGTCTTTGCAATAAATTTTTATCAAATGAATGCTCGCAATGCCACTTTCTATTTATAGGCACCCTAAAATGTCAATTTCGTCTATTCTTCAGGAGATTTGAATAAATTCAAAAAAAGTTCAGGACTTTATTGTATATTCTGCCTTTTCATGAGATTTCTTGGAAGCCCTGAAAAATGAGGAGGTCGCGAAAACCCTGTTATTTTATATACGTTATAATGGTTTAATTTAATAATGTACACTTTGAATTAGCGCGGGTCCTATGAAAGCGCGGGGCCCACTGTGACCGCATAGGCTGCAGTGGCCTAAGGCCGGCCCTGTCTACTAGGAACTTTAACAATTCGTCCACTTCTGGTTGTCTTGACTGGCACAACAAGTTCTCTAGACGTTGGTCTATAACTGTCTGTTTCGTTTGTTCCAACAGTTTGCAGTTCATTGTCTCCATCGGTATCATAATACCCAGAGATATCTTCATCAAAACTCTTATTCAAAAAGCGTTGATTTCTTCTGTATGTTTTTCCGTTTGTCTTTATGATGTAAGATCTGGGTGCTGAATGTTTTTTTATGACAACTACTTTCTGCCATGTTTGACCTAGACGAACTCTCCGGCAGAATAATCTTTAGGTAGTCTTGCTTTTGCATTGTATTTCACTTTGCTTTTCATCTGTCGTTCGTTGAGTAATGTCTCTGCATTTTCAGCTACCGATGGTTTCAATAGTTTGGAATCAGTTGGAATAATTCCCCGAGTCTTCTACTCTTCAGCAGTTGTGATGGTGAATACGGCAGTCCGCTTATCGGAGTATTTGTATACTCGAGCATAACGAGATATGGATTTTTCCCACTTTTGTATGCTCTGAATCCTTTTGCTTGCGCAGAAAACATAAACAACCAACAATAACATAATACCATATAATATTAGCACAGAATCTTCTTCATGCAGTGGAAAATTAAGAATTTTTTGACTATTTTGAATTCAAATCAAAGCTCCTGTGCCCAATTACTATAGTTCAGAAAAAACTACAAAAGTCTGGACTGCATATACGGGAAGCTGCTAAAGAAATTAGTACCCTTCCATGCTTTCTGCAAAATGATGAGAAACTGACAAAAACCCAATCCATCGAAAAAGCAAAAGAAGGTAGTGAATACTATTGATTCCCTGTAATCAAAACAACCAGAAGAAAGAAAAGACTTGATGGGAAGTTGAGTTCTAAAGTAGGACTGTCAGTAGAACTGCAATTCAAACGTGTTGCGACAGAAGTGCTGGACAGATTTCATATGGAGATGAAGGGCAGATTTCAAAGGCTGGAAAGAAAATGGATACCTTTGGGTTTCTTCTTGAACCAAGACACCTGTTAGATGAAGACCCGCTTATGACAAACTGTGCTACTTTTCCTGTTTGTATGATGAAATAAATGGCAAATCGCTTTTTCAAATATGTCATTGATGCACGAGCACTTGTCATCAACAAACCAGTAATACAATCACCAATAGATATATTTAGGTAAAAAGGCTTCATATGGTAATTACGTGTGCTCAAACTTTGCAACCTCTTCCGAATACTGCTAATTCAGGCCACTTCCATTACGTCATGTGAGAGATCATTCTCAAAGCTCAAGTTCATCAGAAGCTATCACAATGACACAAGAAAGGCTTATCATGGCTTTAATGTCAGTGAAGTCACAAATACTAGAAAGTATCGATGTAGTTGATGTTATAGATGTCTTTGCTGCACAGAATGCACGACGTGAAGCGATATCAATTGAGATTTGTCACTTGTGCATTATTTAACTAATAAACAAAGGTATTATTCATTAAAAGAATCTTGATTACTTTTTGTTCAGTTTACTGATATACTGAACCAATTTGATTTGGGGCTTATATATTTTTGCGTACATTATCCCATGTCATATGTCGAATGTCAAAATGCAAAGGGCCCCCAAATAGGTCAATCCCCCCGGGCCCCCAAATCCCTAGTTACGCCCCTGCCTTGGCCTATAGAACCTAAAGTTAACGTGTTATTGTTGAGACCTTATGTCATTAACAAACATACGATGACATCTCTAGGTCAAACATTTATTCTCGAGTCTAACGTTTCTCTAAGAAAATATATATAGACACATTGCGATGTTGCTGCATATAAGTCCAGTGCCTAGGTATATATAAATGTCTTTTTTTATCGTCTCACATTTTGTGTACAGAAAAGCTGTTCAAACCAAGAATATCAGAGAAAGAGAACATTTATACCCAATGAAACGAAGGCCTTTTATTTTTACAAAAGTTTTGTTGAAGACCGTAGTACTCAATCAAGTTTTCAGGGATGCCAGTAATCAGCACAGTTCTATTGAGTATGTAGAATCTACTAAGAACAATTAAGGCGTTTGTTCTTTTTTCTTTTCACACAGTACTTTCGTACACCAAAACTAAAACATAAAAAATAAGTGTATATAGTCAACAGATCTGTAAATTCAACTATACCTCTAGAAATCATAGCATTTTCTACTTCATCTCCTTTTAATAACTCTTGAACTTTGACATAAACCAATTGAAAACGTCATTTAGATACTATGCCGATAAACGTTGACCAGAAAATCAATAATGCAATACTTGCCAATAAAGCACAAGCACGGACCAACAACATTGACCCCTAGAGGTCTTGGAGCATTGCGGTGAACAGCTTCCGCTCAGCTTCATGGCCCAGAGGTCTATTTCGAAGTCAGGGGAACATGGGTTCTACTTGTGATACGAAGATATACCCCCAGAGAGAAAGTGGATTCTTGACCCACTTACTGTCTAGCCGGGAGCACTGATCACTTCTGGGGACATCTCTGCTCTTTATGTATGTGTGTGTGTGAGTGTGTGTGTGTGTTTGTTTGAGAGGGGAATTTCCTGAGTAACGATAACTCTATTATTGATGTTCAGGCTGCGCCATCGATTTTCTATTGAAATCGTTTAGGTGCTGGTCTTTTAAAAACATGTTCCTTGGTGTACTAAAAGTTGTTGCTTAATGGTTTTTGTTTACACAAGACTCTTGTTGGTTTGTAACAAATCAAATAAAGCAACAAAAAAAAAAAAAAACTCAAAAATTCACGACTTATAGAAAAAAAAGAAATATTAGCTAAGCCAAAGATATGTAGAAACAGATCCGACATTAAAAAGTTATTGTTAGGGTTACCACAACAGCTTACAACATTTGAATGTAAAGACCAAGAATCTAATAGTCGACTTCCGTAACCGATGTTTTTGCATTTGTAGGCTGAAGTAAAAGCTGTAAGTCGTTGGCCAGGCTACACGAATCCCTAGTTAACAATTGGCTCAATGAGCTGGTCAACTTGACAATATTTGAACATACGAGATCTCACATGTTTATTCTTAATAAATAGTTATATCAACGACCAAAAGTTATTCTGCACTTAGCTACAGTTAAATATTTAGCTGTCACCAAAGAGTCTTCCCCCTCTTCATTGTCTCTAAACATATCACTTGATGAACACAATATAAATTATGGCACATTACTTGAGTCATATGCTTTACAAATAACATGTGGATATTAAGCTCTTATAGTATGTATTAGGCGTATACCTCACCAGATGAATAGCTGGCCGTGGGGGTGGGTTGGTTAACTTGTTGCCTTCCTCTTATTTGGCCACAAAACATAATTTTATAGCGAGCACAATTTTCATGACGTGCTAATATGTAGTTTTATGCCTGTTAATTATCGAACATCTCCATTAGCATAGTCAGCATTACAACTCAATGGCGTAGCAGGGTATCCGTGGGCCGGTTGGAAGATTATGAGGGTTAGCCCTATTCCCCCCGCCCTTAGAGAAACAGAAAGGTTGAGAGTAACAGAGAGTAAATCTAGTCATTATGTGTGTATTAGTACAGTTGAATATATGTACAGAACCTAAAAGGAGGCTCAGTGATTTTTAATATCGGGATCTTTAGGGCGCCTCTGAATCAACCCAGCTCTAATGCTCTCAACCTTTCTGTTTCTTGAAGGGCGGGGGAATTGAGCTAACCCTCATAGTTTAGAAACCGGCCCACGGATACCTTGCATTTATGAATACTTATATCTCGGAAAGAGTGCTATTGTGACGTTGGCAAGTGAAATATTTATTCATCCATTTAAGACATAATGAAATCTCATAGTTTGTTTTTTTTTGTCACTGCCTTTTTTTTTAAACGTATTATGTTTATGGTTTAAACATTCCTTCTTCCCTGAAAGCATTCAATAGTTGTCAACTACAAAATACTTGAAATTGGCGTCGGAACAATTCAGCTGCTGCCACCCACTCACACGCGGATCCATAGATGCCAGCCATCAACAGGAATTTGATTATCTGTATCACTTATTCTCGATTACCTGTATCACTGGTCGATTTAGATTCTCTTTTCGTCGTCTCCGTCTGCCACTGGCAGTGGATTTTCTTTTGGTCTCAAATGCGAATCCCGAGGCCTGTGATCTCCAGCTGTCTGGTTTGACAGCCACCTGCAGCCTTGTCTTCTCTTCAATGTCAGTTAAAGCAAGTAGGCGCCTAAGCCGGTCTTTGAAGCGTTTCCCTGGGGGCACCTCTGTGATCTGACCCAAAAAAGATTGCCTTTGTCATACAATCGTCCTACGTAGCAGTCGAACTATAAGCAGTCCCTCTATTATAAAAGTATTATAGATACAGGCCTATGCCTTAGGCATAGGCAAACTAGGCAGCCGCCCAGGGCCAACGCCTGGTGCGGGCATCGCAGAAGACTAAAAACATCAAATCTCAAATATAAGCAGAGCACTATACGTCTCTACGTCTAGTAGTCTAGCGCTAAGTCTGTACTATGAGATTTATTGACAAATTGTTGACATCTACTAGTTAGACTACTTATGTTAGAAGACCCTTGATGTGTTTTTTTTATGAATGACGTAATTTTATTTTTTAAATGCTTATTTTTATTTTGCTATTTCATTTGAGGCCACCAAATACACTTTGCATAAGGACTCCAATTATCTAAGGCCGGCTCTGATAGAAAAATTCATTACAGACATCATTTAAAACACCTGCTTTTTTTAATTCCCGGGTTAAAATGATTCAAATATTCCACTAAGAGCTTATTTCAGTGACGTAGCTAGGAATTGGTCTTCATTTGGGGAACGGGGGGTGTTGAGCTCTTTGGGGGCTTTTGTGTAATATTTAATATTTAATGAAAAAAAATCATTTAGCCCCCCCCCCCCCCAAGTTTGGGCCCGGGGAATTTTCTTAATTCTCCACCTCCCTCACCCACCCTAGCCACGCCTCTGGCTTATTTGAGAAAGAGCAACAACAGAATGACATCTCTTTCTGTTATTTAGTGTTTTGTATAAGTGGTAATTAAAATTCTTTTGATGCCATGCAATTCAATTCAAACTCCTAACCTGAGTTACAGACCAGGTGTATAGTTCAGATTTGTCTGGTTTGATAACACGTTCGACCTTACAGCTGTTCTGTACCGTTCAGTTTTGAAATGCTTCCGTACAATTATGACAAAGTGCTAAACAATTTTCGAAACTCGACATGGCAGATAAGACAATTATTATTCTGTATTTGATTACATCTATTGTAAATCTAGCTCAAAGGGAAACAAATCACATAAGTTCACTGTTAAAAATACAGATCATTATATAAACTACACTTAAGGATAAAAATATCAATTGGATCCCTAACATTGTCATTATTGTTAAAAAAGTAAAACTCGAGTAGAGCAATCATATCACAACAATAGCATGAACATTCACACAAAAATATTGAATGATGCATTACCACAGACAGAAGATTTCAGAAGAATGAGATAATATAGAAAAACATGACCAGTGAACAGATCACTGCAAGAAATGTGAAGAAAGGCAAGAACAGAGAGCCATAGAGAGACCTGATCAGCAGATCCCACAGCAGAATTTGCCCAAGATAAAAGAGACAAATAAAGATGGCGGCTATTTTCTTTTATTAAAATAGTTTTTATATGTAAGAAAATGTTTTTGGTCAGATTTCAAACAATGTCAACATTTCAAGCAGTGATAAGGGATGAACAGGTTTGTTTTTAAACTTTCGTCATTCCTGTTCCTATTTTTTTAAAGTAGACTTCTATTTCATTGATTTAACTTCATCTCCAAACATAAAGATAAATACGAATTTAAAAAAAAAACACTTAAAACATTTGAGGCAATAATTGCAAAAGGTCGCTAAAAAAACCCTGAGACTTATTTATCAATACATGATAAAATTTGGAGAAAGATAAAAACACTTTCTTCCTTTCGGTTGTTAACAAACACCAATCAGAAAAACGCTTAAGAATCACAAAGATAAGTGAAAACTCAAGTGATAATATAGTGAAACATATTACTTAATTTCATCTTTAATAGGTCAATGAGACACAGAGATTTAGTTTTAGAGATGTTTCCATACATACGTCAGTCAGTCAGTGCTATTTTACAAATATATTATTGCTTAAATCGAGTTACATGTTATATTCTTTAAAAACAGCAAATCTGTACAAAGTTGGCTCAATATTAGATATTTGAAGTAATGATCAGTGCTGTTATGATTCATAAAAACAACAGGATAGATATACGTAATGAACTTAGAAGCTCTGATTTTTTTCTTTCATCTGGTCTAAAAATATCTCCCAACGATGTTTTATGATGTTTTCTTTGTTATAACCTGAGTCTATTCTTGTAAAGGAATTTCATTCATATTTCTATATTGTAATTTCTAGACTTACACCGGCACCAAGGCCGTTACAATAATAGCTCACTGGTAGGATTCTGTGGGGAAAGGATTGGGAGTGGGGAAAGGATTGGGAGTGATGATGGTGTACATAATCCAATTAACTTGGGCAGCACGCTGATGCCAGAACAACCCCCCTCCCGCATTTTTTTTCTTTTTCACTTTTAGCCCCAAATTTGTGTAACGCCCCCGGCTCCAGGTGTAACGCTCCCCAGGTAGAGTGATGAAGGCTGTTATTTACACGACATAGAGACATCCAGGCCTGGTCAAGGTAAACTTTTTAAGCTGCGTCTTATGGTAAACTTGGAGAATATTTTTAATTGCATCTTTTTTTTTTTTTAGGCCTCGTCGCTGACGTAACTTTGGAGGATAAGAAGGGGCGGGGAGCTTTCAGAGAAATTTGTTTGGAAAGAAGAAAAAAAAATGAGGATGCCTCTAGTAGAAAGAGATGATTCATCTTAATTTTATGTTAGATAAAGTAAAAATTTACACTAATTAGAATGGAAAGGTCGATACCCGACATTAAAAAAAAAATTTAATGCTATAAATTTTCAACGTCAGTTCATAATTCATGTAGAAAAAGTAGAAAAAAAACAAGGTTACAAAGACAGTTTGTGTGGAAACACAAACTCAAAATCGGCCTCCGAAATGGTCCACCCAGGCAGGTAAAAAGGCAGGTTTAAATATTTTCAGAAAGAATATCAGAACGAAATTCTATCAAAGGCAAATGACAGAGAAGAACGGAGAGAGAATGTTGAAAGATCATGTATCTGCCTGTTTCTTTACTAATATACAATATAGCAATATAGATGTTTGTGTCATTTTAGGAAGTGGAAGAATTCAACTAGGCTGCCAATTGTGTAAGGTTCTAATAACATAAATCTTTGTTTTTTTAAAAAAAAAAAACAAATTCACTTTGAGTTGGCAAGAGGATAGGTGCATTTAACTAACTGAAATGAATAGAACTTTTTGTGTATTTTGTATAAGTGTATCCGTGTATGTGTCATGAGGCGCGGTGGATGAGCATAATAGCACTTGGCTTCCGTACCGGGGTCCCGGGTTCGAATCCTGATGAAGACTTGGATTTTTAAATTCGGGATCATAGGGCGCCTCTGAGTCCACCAAGCTGTAATGGGTACCTGACATTAGTTGGGGAAAAGTAAAGGCTGTTGGTCGTTGTGCTGGCCACATGACACCTTCGTTAACCGTAGTTCAAAGAAGCAGATGACCTTTACATCATCTGCCCTTCAGACCACAAGGTCTGAAAGGGGGGGGGGAACTTTACTATTTTACTTAACATCCGTGTGTGTGTCAGGCTGGTACACAGAGAGAGAAAGAGAGAGAGAGAGAGAGAAAGAGAGAGAGAGAGAGAGAAAGAAAGAGAGATACATTAATGACTGAGAGAATTAAAGTTTCAGTGTAAAGTTCAAGGTGTACACTAGACCTCTATTAATTTCATTTTGAAATAGCCATATGGCAGTAATTTGTTACTTGATAATAAGGGAATATGCAGCATTATAACCCCAGTTGTACAATTACATGGCGAGCATCGCTATTTCCTTTTGAAGATACAAGTAGGCCTGGTTGAACAATTTTTTTGAAGTAATTAGAATCTAATTAAAATGAAAAAAAAAAATCTTTTCATCTAAAAACAAAACTAAAGGATATGAGTTGTCTACTACTTTGATAAAATAAATTGTGATTAATAGTTTTATATTTGAGACAATCTTTCCTCTTAATCTCCATATTTTGTGTAACTCTATATATTCGTCTTTATTTATTTATTATTAAATGAAAAACGCAGATGGTTATCAGATGCAATAATCTAAGAAAGGTGGGTAAAAAAATATATTTAGGTAAGGTAGGCAACCAAGAAGGTAATGCAAGCTCACTCAAGATCACTGGCGGATCCAGGGGGGGGGCGGTAGGGGCGATCGCCCCCCCCCACTCGGCCGACCCCCCCCCCGAAGGGGGGGGGGCGGACGAACTTTAGTATAGGATTCACACAATTTGTATACGAATTTATTACTTATGTTAAAAATATATACTAATTATTTATATTTCAACCTATTTTTAGATTATTTCGCCCCCCCCTCTAGTATGTTGGCCGATTTGGTGGGGTCGGGAGGGGGCGATGGTATCAATCCCGCCCCCCCCCCCCACTACACTTTCGAGTGGGGGGGGCGGTCCAATTTATTCGTAGAAATCACAGCCTGCTAACAAAATCAATTAAATATCTATATACTTGTAACTTGTTATTGATATTTTAACCGATCTTTATATTATGTCGTTCCCTGTTTGCCGATTGGTGGGGGGGGGGGGGGACGAATACCTCTTCTGCCCTTCCCACCTAAACCCTTTGAGTGGGGGGGGGCGGTCCGTTTTTATGGAGAAATCATAGTTTGTGAACAAAATTAGTTGAATTAATATATACATTTTATATTATGTCGCTCCCTTTCTGGTATTTTGGCCGATTCGGTGGGGTGAGGGGGGGGGGGGGCGATTGCATGTACTGCCCTCCCCACTCTAGCCCTCTGAGTGCTGGGGGGGGGGGCGGTCCTATTTTTGTGGAGAATCATAGTTTGTGAATAAAATTAGTTGAATATCTATATAATATAAACTACGTATTGACCCATTGTAAATATGTCGTACCACACTCTAATCTCAAATTGTATCATTAGTAAATTTAAATGAAAAAGGGTTGTACCAGGTGGGAGGGGCGATACATGCAATCGCATTTCCCCCATCGGACAAATCAATACTTTTTCTTTTTGTATTATAGTTAAGAAATTACAAAATTTAAAAAATCTGTCACTAATATAATTTATATATACTATAAATTAAATTCTTACATCGAGTCGCCACACCCCTATTCTTTAATGCAAAATGCAATCTTTAGCAGAAATGAGTAAAGGAGCGAGGATTAATCGTTTTCACTCTACCGCCATTCCCATTTCCAGACAGAGTTTTTGTAATTTCACATGAAGTTATCATAAGTATTTTAAGAAAGACTTTGCATTGGAAAAGTTAGAATTCAAACGAAATTTTTCAGTATAAGAGTCATGATTGAGATGAGTTCTAAACTCAAACAACGTTTTCATAGTCGCCTTTTCCCAACCTTTACTCAATCTAATATTTAATTTTTAAATAAATTTGGGACTATTACTCACAATTTATACTAGAGTTTTTTTGAATACTATTTATCGAATAAGTTTTTTTTCGGCGGCGATCCTCAATGCAAAAATCTTTTCAAGGAAAAAATCGGTTTTATTTGCAATGTATTATGGGCCTATAAATTCAAATTAGAATATTTTTCAAGTACAACATTATTCGAAAGGTCGTTTTCTAATAGTATGAATAATGAGCTTCAGGTCAGGAGAATGCGTTTCTGCAGTGAAGAATGCAAGAAAACGCTTTTGGCGTCGGGGCTTCTCCCCGAACTCCATTTATGAGTAATTTGTTGTAGATGTCAGGAGAATGCGTTTCTGCAGAGAAGAATGCAAGGAAACGCTTTTGGCGTCGGGGCTTCGCCCCGAACTTCATTTATGGGTAATGAGTTGTAGATGTCAGGAGAATGCGTTTCTGCATTGAAAAAAGCAAGAAAACGCTTTTGGCGCTTTTGGCGTCGGGGCTTCGCCCCGAACTACATTGTAAAGAATGAGCTGTACTTGTCAGGAGAATGAGTATCTGCTGTCAAAAAAGCAAGAAAACGCTTACGGCGTCGGGGCTTCGCCCCGAACTCCATTGATGAATAATGAGCTGTACTTGTCAGGAGAATGCGTTTCTGCATTGAAAAAAGCAAGAAAACGCTTTTGGCGTCGGGGCTTCGCCATGAACTACATTGATGAATAATGAGCTGTACTTGTCAGGAGAATGCGTTTCTGCAGTGAAAAAAAGCAAGAAAACGCTTATGGCGTCGGGGCTTCGCCCCGAACTTCACCATAGAACTTTATAGCGCTGCCCCAGTTGTTTTGTTTTTCGCCGAAGGTTGAGAAATGCTGCTTTTTTTATTCTCATATTTATATATATATATATATATATATATATATATATATATATATATATATATATATATATATATATATATATATATATATAATATATATACATATATATGTGTGTGTGTGTGTGCGTGCGTGTGTGTGTATGTGTGTGTGCGTGCGCGCTGTATGCACGTTTATGCGTAGAGTTAGGGTTTACTGGGAGTTAGGGTTAGGGTTTGGAAAAAAATCGCCCCCCCCCACTCCAAAGTTCTGGATCCGCTAGTGCTCAAGATAGAATCTGTTAGGTTTTAAATCACCTAAATCTCTCATCATCTGGGTCTGACACTGCAGATTTTATCGATGTCCGACAGTGTCCAAGTAAAAGTTCGATGACCAAATAATAACTGGGTCAAGATAAAGCTGTTATCAAGCTAGCCACAATGATCTTTATAGG
This sequence comes from Biomphalaria glabrata, assembly GCF_947242115.1. Lineage (NCBI taxonomy): Eukaryota > Metazoa > Mollusca > Gastropoda > Planorbidae > Biomphalaria > Biomphalaria glabrata. The sequence goes on from NC_074714.1 coordinate 14,311,108, forward strand.
TACATATACATGCTTTGATGAGTATAAGAGATCGCAGAGAGATAGAAGACTAGAGTGTTGCATTTTTATCGTCACAAAACTTTCATAAGATTTGATGTTCAGTTAAATAAAGTAAATGACATAGAGCAGAGGCGTTGCAAGGGTTGGTGTCACCCGGTGCGGTGAACTCGTGGTGTTATTCCCACCCTCCTTAAGCACAGAGGCACCGAAAGAAGAAGTCAGTGATACACAAAATATTTTCTGATTAAATATTTAACTATTGAGTTTTTTCCAATTAAGATGTGCCTAAACTCATTATTAAAAAAAAAAAGATTAGAAACAAGCAAAATAGAAAAAGAAAATCATTTTTGAAAAAAAAAACAACTTATCTAAGCGAGGGAACTCCGCACTTACAATTATATCTCTCAATAATCTATAAGTTATTTTCCTTTTCGATATCAAACAAAATCACCAATAAATAATTAAGTAATTGGTTAATTTTTAAATCAATTCTTGATTTGTTAGGTACAATAAATAATTGATTCGAGAATGGGTGTGGAAGAAATAACGTGTTCAATTATTTAAGGGGACGGAACACAACATTTAAAGCCGCACCTGTGATTACTGAAGGATTAAGTTTCCTTGTTGGTATCAAACAAAAGTATTAATTACCAGTGATTAATTGACTTTTAAAAAAAAATGATTCATGTCTTGTCTATGCCAATTAATAATTGTGATAAGTTTCAACTTGTGATAGAAATCCTAAATGACTAGACCTAAGTCTGCTCTTAATTATTCCTCTCTATATATATATATATATATATATATATACACATCATTAACTCTCTACACTTTACAGCCCTCCTCTTTAACTCTGTACATACTTATGTTTTAAAATATCAAGCCAGATTTCGTAGCAGTTTACGATCAACTAGCCTCAGACCTGCCACAACATTACATTTTTTTTAAAGCAGCCAAACTGCCACTTTACTCTTTCTAAACGTCCACGAGCCGATGTATTGTAATCATGTTTGACACACCTAAGTACCTCTTCTCTCCAGGGAATCTCTACACTGGGTAGGTCAAGGTTACACGCTTACTTTTGTTTTTTTTACCTATTGGACTGGTACTAGAGACAGGACTACAATAATTAAGCTTAGCATGGAACGGCCTCGTGTGGCAGAGCGCTTACTTACCAACACGTCAGCTCTGTAACTGAATTAAAAAGAACAGCAAGGAAAACAGAGAAGCTTAAGAAACGGAAGGATTGAGAGCCGCTGTTTCAGGGCATTGAAATGTAATCTTTAAAGACTCTCTACTTAAAGTAAAGCAAGTGATATCCCGAGTGTTTCAACTTGGAGTTGGCTTATAATAAACTTTGATACCTGGGCAGAAAAGTGTAAAAGAAGACGCTGCAGTCTATTGCTTGATAGTTTGGGGCATCCTCTAGGCCCATAAGTAAACTATACACAAAATTTAATGGTGAGACAGACAAAGTAAAACGATTGGAGATATTCGATGAAATATGAAGAGTTCATAATTAGAGCTACTCGATCACTATTATTAATAGTGGATTCCCTAATTGCTGCTTGTACTACTTTTATTAATGTGAAAGCTTTGGACGTTTCATCAGAAAGGAAGCTCACTACGTCCTATCCGTCTTGGAAAACGTCAGGAGATGGCATCGTCAAGGGTTCGAACCCCAAACCATCGTCTCGACAGTCCTAAGCGCATACCACACGATTACACATGTAACATGTATTCAACTAGTGCATGTTTTATTAGAATTCATAAATATATTAACAAAAAACAAGGACACTGTATTTAATGAGTTACAGATTAACGGCATACTACAAGTATCAACTTAGTTTAGCAATTGAGTACTACATTTAGGTTGTCATTTATCTAAATTAATTGTTTTTTTACAAGAATTTATTACGCATGTTTGCATGTAACTTGTAGACTAATTGAAGAAATACCAAAGGCCATACACATTTAGAAAAATGGATGGAATCACTATTCGGTCTTCCAAGGCAGACTACCTCAGCCCTTCCCCTTCCAAATCAACTATAGCTACTCTAGTACAATTGTCTGAATCTGTGGTATGGAACCATCTGATGAACCAGACTAGAACGCGTAATGAAATAATTCCGAAGGGAATGAAGTCGGTATAATAGGAATAACAGGAACCATAACTCAGGCTGGTATTGTAGGCGATTTACCTCTCTTTGATTATAATGCCTACCGGCAGCGACCGTAGTCATTAAGGATGTAGATTGGTACAAGAAGCTTCTCAAACTATTGCGAAGAATACCAACAAAGTACGGTCTAAGCACGTTTGTTTTTTTACAGGTTACTGTAAAAAAACATGTTGTGTAATTTGGAATTAAAAGCTGCACTGTGACTATGTACAGATAAAGTGAGGTAGGTATAAAGCAGATAAAGTGACAAAGGTATTATACCAATACAGTGATATTGGTATTAAACAGATACAGAGACTATGGTATTAAACAGATACTGTGATATTGTTATTAAACAGATACAGTGACAATAGTATTAAACAGATACTGTGATATTGGTATTAAACAGATACAGTGACAATGGTATTAAACAGATACTGTGATATTGGTATTAAACAGATACAGTGACAATAGTATTAAACAGATACTGTGATATTGGTATTAAACAGATACAGTGACAATAGTATTAAACAGATACTGTGATATTGGTATTAAACAGATACAGTGACAATGATTATATTACAGTTTAATGAAGTCAATAAATAATCAGTTAGATGTATGTATCAATATGTCTCTCAGTATAGCACAAGTTCAATAATTCACATCTAATTTACACCAGCAAGACTATCGTCTAACTACACAGATTTTAACTACATCGCCAATACACAGTAAGATAACGAGCTCTATTGGACCTAAAATAGTGACTTATTGCATTCGATCCCTGACCGCTGTCCAGTTGGTAGCCATAAAAAAAAGAAAATTCCGCCCACTCATTTTTGCGAGTTGGCCTCAGAGATGAAGCTCTGAAGCGAAAGCAGAAAATCGTTGCGACTCCTCGTTAATTTGAGATCTTACAAGCTGATTTCATAAATGAGACGTTATTAACCAAAAGGGTCTGTGAGTCACTCTGATCTAGATTAGTACTATACGGACTAGATGCTTAATACTGTAGGTTCTCAAACTGTGCTATGAAATCCTTATGTGACATACGACGATCTGTATAGTGGTTAGCGAGAATAATAGGTCTACTATTCTTTTTATCGGCTGCCAAAATGGGACAAGAAGCTATTACTTTATTTAGTCTTTCTGTCATAGATTAGATCTCAAAAACAAGAAGCTATTACTTTATTTAGTCTTTCTGTCATAGATTAGAACTCAAAAACAAGAAAAGATTTTTTTTTTAAATCAGATTTCTCGATTATTTGCAGATTGCAAAATTCTAATTCTAGGCAGCTTTTGAAAACGAATCGTCTTTTTTTTTTAAATTAAATATGTAGGTCGTTGTTTTTTTTTTGGTAACAATATTTTTAAAAACTATTTACTATTTAAAACTATTTACTATTTAAAACTATTTACTATTTAAAACTATTTACTATTTAAAACTATTTACTATTTATGTATACAAAAATAGACTAACTTTAACATTAAATATGGAATGTGATTTTTCTGTATATTCTTTTTAACATTTACGCAAACGGTTTTGTTATTCCCCCCCCCCCTTTCCCAAAAAATAATTAAATACCCATATATATGCTAAATTATGTAATAATCAGTGTTAAGTCATATCAATTGTATTCAAACAAACAAAAAAAGCCTCTTTTTTTAAATAACTGTTTTGGAAAAAGTTATTATGGTAAAACCAAAGTTTTACATGTGTGACCCATTAGCTAGCATTTTTTTCCCAAAGATAAATAGCATGAAACTGTCAAATTTTTAGGAAAATAATTTGTTACTGCCGTTTTACAGATCAGTGTCCACCCAAATTTTAATTTAATTTTTTTTGTTTGTTTCCTGAACCCATGAAGAGTTTGCAAGTTAATATTATAAGCAATTGTAAAACAAGCAACTTAAAAAAAGAGGAGAACTTTTTAAAAGACAAAGCTTACATTAGTGCATCAGTTTGGCTAAGCCTCAGACGACAATCTATAAAGGGGACTAATTCCGCTTATACCACCACTTCAGTCAAGTACTATTTCTTTCTCTTGTTTGCGATACCAAACAAAATAATTTATTACCAGTAGTTAATCAAGTAATTTGTTAATTTTTTAAAATTGATTCCTTTTGTTGTCAGGTACAAGAAATAATTAAGCAAAATTTCAGCTTGATCCGAGATTGGGTGTCGTGTACAAACTTTTGGATAGACAGACAGACAGACAGAGTTGATATATGCTTTGTAAAATTAATAATAATTGTAAAAATGAAATTTTGGGAAAATTTCTCTACTGTTGGGAGCGACTTTTTAACTATAGGTCGACTACAGTCAAATTTAAGTGTCTGGGTGAAACTACGGGGGGGGGGGAGGGAGATGGGAGGCTTGATGAGTTTGTAAGAGACTGGAAACTCACCCTCAAAGCGCCGGAGTTCTTCCTCTCCATATGACCATCTGTTGATGGTGGGCGCCCCACTGCGGGTGCGATGCCGCGTGTACACAATGTATCCATCTGGGTGAGCTGAGTTGTCTCTCTTGACGCGCTTCCCCAGGCTGGAGAGAAGTTGGTCCAATGTTCCCTCAACTGAGAGAGAGACCAGTATGTTATGAAGCTACATTCCAATAATAATATTTACATGTTTAAATAGGCTTTAGAAGGACAACCATTTGATGAGAGATAGGGTGTTTTTTTAACTGCACAGTAATAAGGAAAAATTTATTTTTTTACTGGTAATGACAAGATGTCATAGTAAAGGTTGAACAAAATTCTACGCTATATATAAAACACTCCGCTTTATATGATACACTCCGCACTAATAACATATGTCTAGAAGTGTCTAGAAAACTTCTCAGATTAATTAGTCGAGATTAAATATTATTATAAAAATTAAAAATTTCTTATGTAGTGTAACAATCTTCCACCGCTACATGAAGTATATAGTTCCAAATAGGCCTTGTCAGTTGGCGCGAGGGTATGAGTTAGATATCGTCACAGATATCTACATTCTATAGTCTTGAACAGTGTCGTAATCAGGCTTGGAAAGGTCCTGAGCTATTTCAGCCCCGTTAGTAGACTTTATAAGTCAAGATATATGTCAGTGCTAAATATTTCTTGGTGGCTCCAAGCTAAAGCTTGTGATGCCTTGGTCTTGAAGGGCATTGCTTTAGACAGTGCAATATTAAGAACGAGATTATTAAAAAAGCTATTAAAGGCTTTGCAGCGATTTTAATATTGAGTAGTAATAATACAAATTTAGATCTAAGAGATTATTAGACAAACAAAGACTTACATTTGATACTCGTTTTAAGCTCCTCCAGAGAGAAGTCTTGTCCCATGATGCAACAGCTAACTCCATGCAACGATCCTTACATTAGTGCGTCCTTTAAAACAAGGGACACAACTGTATTACAGAGTTACGTCTTTTGTTGTTCATTCTACATTTTTGTTATTTTGAATAATGCTTTCATAATAGTTCATTGTCTGAAAGTTTTATTCACTTCACCATTCTAGGTTAGCTTTCTTTTGAGGATGGTTCAGGTCATTTCTGGATGTTCACCTGGAAATTCAATTATAATAAATGTATGAAATTTGGTTATTGAAAAATGCATTTATATTCGATCTAACTATTCATGGCACTTTCTTGTTAAAACACAGACATGTTCATAAACAAAAACGTATTTATAAGATAAGAAAAGATAAGATAATTTTATTGGCCAAAACAAATGGAAATATAGTAGAACTACAATCAGTGTTTTTTGTTACAAAGCCTATATTAATTCACTCCGTCAGTCCGTCTGTCTGTCTGGTACACATTTTGTAGGCTCATTTCTCCTACTTCAGATTCTCTGATCAAGTTAAGATTGTGCACAACACTTCAGAGTCGATGATAATAAATGAATCGATCAAAAAATTAGCCAATGAGTCAATCAATTAGTTGTAATTAATTAATTCTGCTTTATATAGAAAAGGGAGGCTACAGAGCTTTCTAGAACACATAACACATACTTAAAAGCAAACTTGTATCTAAGAAGACAAAGAAAACGATTTACAAAACCATCAACAGACCAGTAGTCAAAATATGCTGACCAAAAAAACAACACAGAAAATCTGTTAATTACTTGGTAAAGAAAAATCCTCAGAAAAAATAACAAAGGAATTTGCACAGGAAATGGGCTGGAAGATTCGCACCAACCAAGAAATAAACCAGCTCTATGAACTTTTGAGGAGCCCTCCATAGTGACGGAAATGAGAGAGAACAGATTACGTTGAGAGGTCACCTCGAAAGAATGTCAGAGTACACAAGGACAAAGATTGTTCACCGGCAAAAATCAAAAGGCTGGCGTCCCAAAGGCAGACCCACAAGCTCCGGGCATGGAGATGTAAAGCCCAGGATAGATCAGAATGGAGAGATGTGCTAAAGCAGGCGATGGCCCTCCATGGGCTGTAGAGCCACTGGGATGGATGGGTGGATACAAAAGGGAGTTAAACCTTGAAGTATTGAGATACATGGAAGGGATTTTGCGGTTCTTCCCCTATATAAAGTATTTTAGAAAATATTTTGTTCTGCCTTCAATACAGCCTTACAAACTGAATGCTATTTCGGTGTGAGTTTGTAAGTGGCGTAAACAGCGCTATGACTATCAAACCGTAAAGTTGCACCTGTTCATGTCGGTCACAATTTCCTGGTGCTCAATGGTCACCGGTGCATCGCAGTGCGAAGTCTTTCATCAACATGGTGACGCAAAATGGAATAAGATGTTAGTCAACGAGTGGGCCGCCATGGTGGATTAGAAATGTTGATATTTCTCTTAATTAATGAAAAAAAAAAGATTATGATTCTTCAATGAACACCGATTGTTAACTTTATAATATTCAATAAATTCAACAAAATTGATTTAAACATTGAATTTTTTAAATGGATATTTTTAATTAAAAAGGAGAAAAATCCATTAATGAGAAACTTTTTGGTGTATACGGCTGACTGGTCGTGTGGTATGCCCTCTAGACTGTCATTCAGTGGGATCGATAGTCCCTGGTGTTAAACCCGATTCCACCACCCTACGTTATGCGGGAGGTTTGGGCTAGGATGTATTGACATATGACCGTGTAAAACATTTGACAAACATACGGTGTTATGGTAGTATTGCTAAACAATACATTTGTAAAACCATGAACAAAAATTTTTGTTCTATTTTAGTATTGTAGAAACATAGTAGAAATCAAAATGTAAACAACCAGAAGATTACTGTGAATAACCTGTAGTGTATAAATATCCAAATATTTTTCAATCATAACAATGGCCTGCGTGTACATTGTTTACTATCTTTACAAATCTTATTTCAAGTCGCTCTGTCTGTCTAATAAAGGTTTCTACATGTTATTTCTGCTACACCCTATCTCGGACCAAGCTGAAATAGTGCGCAATTATTTCTTTTACTGACAGCACAAGAATATTGGCATTGAACAAGGGGAACAAATGTATTTGACTGATATGATGGTATATGTCGCCACTTTGTAAAAGCTATAAACCTTCTATTTTCATAAGCACTTCCCTGTGAAAGTGGTTAGTATGTTGGCTTGAGAAGGCTTGAATTCAGGTCGTTCAACCTTTTCACAAAGAAACCCTCTTTTCTCTACCCACCACTTTCCCAACTGGTCCTGAGTGTGATAGAATCATAGCGTATTAAGAAAGCTAAAATCGCAAAGATTTATTGTTGTTGGTCTAATTTTATTACAAATTTAATTACAAAACTGATCCTAACTAATTGATACAGTTAAGCTTAATATGTTTAATGTTTCTACTTCCCTGTGACAAATAATACCCATATGGAAATTGTGACCCACATATATTAAAGACAGTATAACTATTTAATAACGTACCATTTTTAACAGTCACGATAATATTCTAGATTTCGTTTAACATACCAATGTGAACTGACCACAACGATAGCCGTCTGTCTAAACTGAGAAAGTGGACATTTGTATACGATTAACTCTTGTCTACACGCTCACGCCCCTCCCTCCCCCCCCCCCCCCAAAAGTAAATGTCAAGACTCATCCACGCAGAAACATAGCATGTAGATCTAAGTCACGCACTCCTGGTCAGCTAGCACAGGAAACGGGGAGGATTGTTCCATTTCATGCTCTGGTGAACAAACCAATCTCTTGAAGGTTGTAGTTTTCTAGGTGTCGGGTTCAACTAATGAGCAAGATGGACAGTTGTATATGACCATGTTATATCTTAGACGGTTAAAAATGAATTTTTTTTAAAAAATTTAGTAATGAAAAGAGTACAAAATTATTCACAAAACGGTGTCCGAAAACACAAGAACAGCAACAATGAGTTTTAATTGTTCCAACTGCAGATATTACATGCCAGTGAATTTTTTACACCCATAAAGAAACAACACCTTTTATATCAATTGAAAGAATGAGACAGATTCTAGCAAAATTATAGCGAACAAACCTGGACCTAAACTTAGCCTTCATTGTCTCTAAAAGCTTTCAACAAAGGAAACCAGTCTTTTAGGTGTAGAGTATTTTATAAGGTCACTTTTAACATACTGACTTAGAAATGTTTGCTCTCCGGAAAAGATATTGTAGACATGTTTAGTTTTTCGTCAAATTTTACTATCTTCAAATTTGGTGTCGTTCAATAGAAGATTGAATATGTCTCAATGTCTAAATTACGAATGAAACGAAGATTGACTTTGTCTCAGTGTTTAGTTTATGTATGCTATGAATGAACTTATCCCCAGGGTTCTTCAACCAAGAGATTTACATAGTCCCAATAAAGTGCCAACATCAAAATGTCTTACTGAGAGTTGGCAACAAGAATAAATAAAAGTCAGTCTTTTTTGTTTTTTTGCCTATTTAAGTCTTAAATAGTAAACTCGTCAGCTAGAATCAGCTAGAATTCTTTTGTCTTGAGTTAATCTACAGTGATAGTGATTTACCAGTGTCTATTGAATACGGAAACAAGTAACCAGCCTGATACCATTTTTTAACATCGAGAACGATAAGGTTCAAAGGTTAGGAGGTAGAAAGTGTTATCAACACTCTTAAAGTGCTATATAACATTAACAGTGTCGGCGGTATATGTCCTTTGTATTGATTTTGTAAACAAGTAAGCTTCTGGAAGGAGGGGCTCGTAAGCTTTCTCTGGCTACCCACGTTGGAAAACTCTGAATCTAAACCTCTACTTGCAGCTATACCAAAACATGGGAAATGTTTCGGGAGTCGACCCTGAGGAAAAATCACGAGCAGGTGACTGCTATGAAGTTTGCCGTTCACAGTGCTTTACAGTGCTACACTCTGGCAAACGCTGCGGATTCCAAACACCATCGGGAACCTGCCGTTTCTTTGGACACATCAGCTGTGTGGAGTGGGACAACTGCTGTGTGGAATGGGACAACTGCTGTGTAGGCGACATCGTTACGATCAAAGCTAATGCCCAGGAATTCATCTCATTTCTAGGATATGAGCTATAGCTGTTCCATGACTGAACTAGACCAACACTTGGTTTAGTACATGGCTATTGATAACAGACTTTTCAAACTGTTAATACTTTTTGCTTTTAGAGGAATTAATTTAGATCTGAAAAGTCAGATCGAAGTGTGCTATTCACTCATCGCCTGTCAAAAAGGCGTCTTTCATCGCTCCAATCTAGTCTGCTAAATGAAGATAGAGGCTGGAAACTATTTTCACACATCCCAGACGCCAGCTCTTGTGTTGAAACTTGAGCGTAGCCGTAACCAAAATAAAAAAAAAATGCTGAAAATATTTTACTACCAAATTTCTATTGTCTAATTACCTCCCACGAAGACTGCAAACTTTTTTTTCTTCATATCTGATTAAAAGCATAAAATGCTAAAAGAAACTGGGAAAAAAATTATAATGTTTTGACGGGATCAGTTTTTGTGGATTTTCCAACAAGTTTCAGCAGTCCGCTCTTTATTTACGATTTATTGTTCAAGTTCCGGTTTAGGCTACATTCTTTCAGCAATTCAATCCAGTAAGAGAAAAACATGAAGTAATATGGAGAAACATTTGTGGCGAAGGAGTTTGTGAAATAAATAGACAAAATACAAAATGTCAAGGGAATATTACTGTTGCCTACTAAATAATATACATTACTTTATATTTCTTATCTTCTTATCTTTGTGATGTTGCTAGTTCAGGCTGTCTTGAAGTCAACCAATTACTCTGCAATCGTTTGGGTGTAATTGTCCGGGTGTATTACGTGCAGTTGAACTACAACACAAACAAGAACTGGCACATCTATTTTAACTAGTGAAGAGATGTAGTCGACTCTGATGAACTATTCAACATGTATTTATTATGATAAAAGGGCCACAGTAGAAGTCTCTGTCACTAAACACGTCGTTACCCTGGAATGTTCTATCGCTAACTGATTTTCCGGTCTCTAACCCAACATATCCCAAACGTCACTAGTCCCGTTCAATATGCGTCTACTATGGTGCGTCGCTAAATAACTAAAATAACTAACCTATATAAATAAGGTGTCTAACAGATTCCTCCCCCCCTTGAAAAAAAAATATGTCAATATTTTTCCACTACTGTCAAGTCTTACAAGGGCATTTTCAATTTAAGGGGAAGACCACAAACATAAAATCTTGATCTCTTCATCTTGACATCTTCATCTTGACAGTTCCTCATATTCATGTCAATGTTCATAACAGTTCATAACATTCCAGAATCATCTTCATTGGTACATAGTTCATCATGGAGGAAAATGTGGCATCTTATGGGCACGTCCTATACATCTCAAATGTTCTTCACTGGCAGTAATCTGATAAAATACAATATTTCAAAAAAACAATTATAAACTTTATTTACACATTCAATAAATTTTTTCTTACCACCCTTTTATACGCTTTTGTCCATTTTTCTTTTATACTCACCCTTTTCCATAGAACTAACTTTCGTCAATGATATATGAAATGATTCACACAAAAAAAAATATCCATACTTACTTTTAAATGCTTAACATCAACTTTACTTATCTCCCTTTTCATAACATATAAATGGTGTCAATATATTAATATATATTACATAATCAATATAATCATAGTTTATTTACAAAACTGTTTCACTTCAATGTCATTCTAGACAATAAATCAGCTACAATATTCACAGCTCCACTAATAGCTTTCACTTCAAATTTATACTCCTGTAGTGCTAAGAACCATCTATAAACACGACTGTTTTTCATGCTCTTTTGTTGTATATACTGAATAGGTTTATGATCAGTTAATAATATGAATTTCCTTCCTATTAAATAGCTCTCTAGCTTAGTAATTACCCATATTACAGCTAAGGCTTCTCTTTCAATGACACTATATTTTTTCTCTGCCTCTGACAATTTTCTACTTACATATAATATAGGATGTAAGTTATCATAGTTCTGCATTAAACAACCACCAATAGCATTACCAGATGCATCAGTTGTGACATAAAATATTTTGTCTTTATCAGGTAGTCTTAATATTAGTTCATGACTAAAAACATCTTTAATTCTGTCAATAGCTTTCACACATTCCTCATTACAGACTACTTTTTGAGGTTTTCCTTTTTTAAGTAAGTCATTTAATGGATTCACTATTTCTGCTAAGTTCTTTATAAACTTTCTGTAATAATTTACTATTCCCAATATGCTTTTAATTTGTCTTTTTGTTGTAGGTATTTCAATATTAAGTACTTTCTTTATGTTATCTTCAATAGGGCTAATCATGTTGTTATTTACTTTATGTCCTAAGAAAATTATTTCCTCCAATCCTATTTCTACTTTTTCTGCTTGAATTGTAAGTCCACTTTCTTTTATTATTTTGAATACTTCTTTTACATCTACCAAATGTTCCTCCCAACTATTATTAAAAATACATATGTCATCCAAATAGCAAATAACATTTTCTTTGTTTCCAATTATCATGTTCATCATTCTATTAAATGTGGCAGGTGCATTTACTAATCCAAAACTCATATAATTCCATTGAAAAATACCATATGGTGTCACAAATGCTGTGTAAGGTTTAGCATTTTCTGTTAAAGGTATTTGCCAATAACCTTTAGTTAAATCTAATTTAGTAAAAAATTTTGCTCCATTTAATTTATGTAAAATATCCTCTATATTTGGCATTGGATATGGGTCAAATTCTGTGATGTTGTTAAGTTTCCTATAATCAATACATAACCTTATATCTCCATTCTTCTTTTTGGCTATCACAATTGGTGAAGCATAAGGAGATGTTGATGGCTCAATTATACCTGATTCTAGTAAATTGTCTATTTCTTTCTTTACTTTGTCTTGTAAATGTAGCGGTATTCTATATGGCTTAAGCTTGATAGGTTTTGAGTCTGTTACTTTAATGTCATGTTTAATAATATTAGTTTTTCCTGGTATGCTGGAAAAAATTTCTTTGTATTCATGTATTATTTTAGTTATATCTTTTGACTTTTCCTTAGTTAAATTATTAAGATTAATCTTTTGCCAAGTTTGATTCTCTTTTGTTTCTATTACAGGTATTTCCTTAATATCATTTTCATTGTGATTTTCATTTGTTATTATCATCAAACATTCTTCTCTTTCTGAAAATGTATTTTCTATTTCCTCCTGAATGTTTTGTATCAACTCATCTTCTCTATCATGATACAGTTTCAAATTATTTATGTGATATGTTTTAACTTTCCCATTTATTTCAATTTGATAATTCACATCACTAATTTGCTTTATCACCTTAAATGGACCTTTCCATTGTTTACCAATTTTATTTTTCAGGTCATTTATCAATATTAATACATTGTTTCCTACTTCTAGTGTTTTCAATTGTCTTTTCTTATTTAGATTCTCATGAGCACTTTGTTTGTACTTCTTATTGTTGTTATATGCTTGAGTCCATATTTCTTTCAATTCTGTTGTGATTGTTGTTTCACTGTCATTATTTAATTTATTCTCATTGCTTATTAGATTTTCTTTAAAAACATCTAATTCATCTCTGGGTTTTCTTCCATGTATTATTTCATATGGTGAAAATTGTGTTGCTTCATGGATGTTGTTTCTATGAGCAAATAGTACATAGTTAATGTAATGATCCCACTTGTTCTGATTATTCTGAATTATCTTTGTTAGTGATCTTTTTAATGATCCACCATATCGTTCACATAAACCGTTACTCTCCGGGTGGTAAACCGAAGAGTATATGTGTTGTATATTGTATTGTTTAGTCCATTTCTTAAATTGTTCTGACTTAAACTGAGATCCCTGATCACTCAATATAATTTTAGGTATACCATGTCTTGTAATTACTTTTTGAGTTATGGCATTAATGATATTCTCTGCACTTGTATTTGATAATGGGATTGCCTCTGGGTATCTACTAAACATGTCTATTACTGTTAGAATGTATTTGTTATTATTTTCAGTTTGAATTAAAGGACCTATTAAATCAATAGATACTTTCTGAAATGGTGCTGTAGGTTCATCCATTTCTTGAATAGGTGCTTTATTCACTAGACTTTTGTTAGATCTCTTTTGACATATGTCACATGAGTTTATGTATTTGTTGATTGTTGCTTTCATTTTGGGCCAAAATACTTGTTTTGACAAATTCCTATAACATTTCTTTACTCCCCTATGTGCTGCTAAATTATTATCATGTGTCATGATTAAAACATCTTTCCAATATTTCTGTGGTAAGACAAGTTGTTTTATTTTCTTGTTATCATTACTTGTTTGTCTAAACAATATTTTATTCTCTATACAAAATTTCTCCATTGGATTATTATTGTTTTTATCTGATATTCTTGAATAAATTTTCCCAATAATATTGTCATTCATTTGTTCTAATGCAAATGTGGGTGTTGTTTCTTTTTCACTTTGAGATATTTGTGTTTCAAGACTATTTTGTGTTTCATTTTCTATCTCTCTTTCCTTAACATCTGTATTTTCTATTTGTATTACATTACTGGTTTCTTCTTCTTTATCATTACTTATTACATTTATTGTATTTTCCTGTTTCTCATCTTGTTTATTCATTGATCTTGTTATTACCATACTTGTTATATTTTGTGTTTCTATGTTTTCATGATTTTGTCTTATGTTTTTGTATTTGTTTTGCCAGTCTTCTAATTCTTTTCTTGAACATTCTTTAACTCCTTTTATGTTTCCTACTAACATATCATATCTCATTTCTGGTATTGCAATGCCATCACAATAACCAGTGAAAAATGGGGTTTCAATGTATACCCTTATAGCTTTAAATTCCCTTACGGTGCCATCTGCTAATTCTACTTTCCTAGTAAACCCTTTATACCAATGAGGTTTGACAAATTTAGTTTTTACTGCCAAAGTGTTACAACCTGAATCCCTGATTAATTCCACCGGAATTCTATCTACAAACCCTGGGTACACTGCAAAATTGTTCCTATTTCCTTCCATGAAATATATCCTATCTGTACCTTTGTTTTTGTATTCCCTACTGTAACTTCTATTTCTATAATTTCCCCTGTCATTCCTATCTCTACTCCTATATCTACTGTTATTTTGTTCATTGTGTCTATTTCTACTTCCAGACCTACTATTCCCTCTTCTACAGTTAGCTGCTATATGACCTTTTCCTTGACATTTAAAACAAGTTATTTCACTATATTTTCTATTTCCACTATTTGATCTGTTTCTATTTCTACTTCTATCAACATTTTCTTTGGTGTATCCTATTAAATCTACTTTGCTCTTATCTCTATCAGAAAATGGTTTATTTGGATATGCATTTTTGTATACTCTCATTATCTCTGTTATTTCATCTATAGTTTTTGGGTTTCTTTCTCTAATAAAAGATTGTAATTGAGGATCACATTTATTTACAAAGTTGTCCACTAGAATAAAATTTTTTAATCCTTCATAAGAGTTTGTTACTTTTTCTAATTTTACCCACTTATTGAAAAAATCCTTTTCCATATTAATGGTAGTTTGGGGTTCTATTCCTAATGATGGTATATTGTCAAAGTATTTCTTTCTAAAAGTTGTAGCATTATGACCATATGCATTCAATAACTCTCTTTTTAAAACCTGATAGCTATCATCAATATGATGGTCATGATTTTGGCATATTGTTAGAGCTTGACCATGAACAAAGTCTATCAGTATTTCAGACCATTCTTCTTCAGGCATATTAAATGTAGACATTTTTGCCTCATATCTTTTCAGGAAATCACCAATGTCATCCTTCTGTTCATCAAAACTTTGTATTTTTCTCTTTAGCCATGTCTGTGAATTAGGGTTGTCTCTTTGAGTGGTATAATTATTTGAGTTATTTGTGTTATTTCCTTGTTCAGTTTGGGCTCTGGCTTGTGCTGCATCCAATCTCATCTTCTCCATTTTAGCTTCATGTTCTCTAATTTTTTCTCTCTCCTTGTCTTGCCTATCTTGGTCCTCCTTTTGTTTCTCATATTCTTCCTTTCTGATCCTTTCTTGCCTCTCTATCTCTTGTCTTTGATGTTCTTCTTGTCTTTCTATCTCTTCTTTTTCCCTTCTTATTTTATCTTGACGTTCCATTTCTTCCCTCACAACTTGCTGTACATAAGCGGCTAAGTCTTTTCCTTTTAACTCCATGGCCTTTCCATCCTGCATAGCTGTTTCCTTAACCTCCTTAAGGTCCACATATGATGATGTAGCCATTGTGTTTTATATTTTATATATATTTTTCCTTAGCCTATATTGGTTATGGCTATACTTTAAAAGTTTTTACACACTTTTATACCAGTTTTAAGTGTTATGTCTCTATCTATAGATTTAGTAAATGTGTAAATCTAGTCTGAGTTATTATGGTTATATTCAAATCTGTATATTAGGTCCAGTATTACACACAAATTTAAATCTAGTATATTATAGTATGTATAATAATACTATTTAGATCTATAGTTATCAAGAGCACTATGACTTTTAGATCTAGTATGACCAACTATGATCAATTTTAAAATCTGGTATGACTAAAATGTCTAGAGTAAATTCAAAGACTGTCTAGAGTCTAGATCTAGAGTAGATTATGGTTCTATTTAACCATACGAAACAAATATGTGTATACAGTGTCAAATATATCTTCAACAAGATATATATATCTAGAATGTACTACCTTCATTCATCTTCAACTTAATAATATTTCAAATTAGAGTCTAGATAATTAAATTGTACCAAAGAGATGTACAACAATTTGCAGATCTAAATTTAGCCAGACGATAGTGTTTGACTACATAGCCAGTTTCGGCATTATTCTCATGGCAAAATCATATTTGATTTTAACCGCTCAAACTAAAATTATTTTAGTCTGATTCACAATGAAAGAATCCTACCCGCACTTTCTATCATTAAGTGAAAAAAAAATACAGATCTAATTAAATTAATAAAAATAAATAATTTAAAATAATATAAACAAATGAAATAATTAAAATGAGACTATCACTATGGGTTGGGATGTGACAATATGGCACACAATGATAACGTCACGAAGTAACCAGGCAACAACGGATATGACGTTTATACAAACAAAACAAATTACAATCCTAAACGTATAATATAGCTTTTCATCTAAATTACGTCTTCTACCCCGACGGGTTTTAAGGCGCACCACCTGATTTTACTCAGGCTAACGTACCAAATTTAGACAAAATCTATTTCTAAGGGCAATCTAAACATACACTAATAAGAAAAATGGCACTTAGCTTTTGATAAGAAAGATCCCTTTGTTCGGACTCCCGAATATGCTAGATCACAACAAATTCCACTGCCTCTCTTCCAGTTCTGACTCTGCTCTCCGGTGCTACCAGTATCCCACGTAATGCCACAGATGTCCTGATATGCCACAGCAAAATGTTCTAGTTTCTTCGACGACTGTTGATGACCGTATGTGTAGTTCCGACGACTTTGTGTACACAGTTACTGACGAATAGGTTAACGGTTCTTCTGGCGATGACTTGACTTGTGTAGACGACTACTGACAAATAACAGTCTCTTGACGGCAACTTGATCTGGACGACTGACGAATAACGAATTTCTTGACGATGACTTGATCTGGGCTGACGAATAACGGCTTTCTTGACGATGACTTGATCTGGGCTGACGAATAACGACTTTCTCGACGATGACTTGATCTGGGCTGACGAATAACGGTTCTCTAAAATAGTTCACTGCTTCTGCTGCTACTCTGGTAGTACGACGAAGTTTGCTGTTGTACTCTGCTTCAATAAACCAAACTGTCCAATGTAGACTAGGTGAGACCAAGGTCACCTCCGACGACGTTCCGTTAGACGATTAACGGTTTTCAACGAAATTAAGTGGATGTAGCTATTTCCACAACAATATCAGCACGTCTAGATATGGTCTAGACCGACGAATACTAGATAGATCAATGTTCAGTACTGATAAAGATTACTTCACTAACCTTCCAAAGGTTAAACACAGTGACCGTTATAAACGTGGCAAGCAACCGGTTCAATGAGCAAACTGCTCCACAAGAATCTCTCCAAGGGTAAGACGACAGAGCGATTTCGATTTAGTTAGCTACCAAACTTGTAGTACTCACAATACTTCTGACAGCGGGCAAACTGTCCTTCTCGAACTGGCGAGGTAAAACTTGATACTCAATGTGGCTCCTATGACGAAGAAAAAATATGTCCAACAGGTTCACTAACGATCTCTCACCCGTTATGAATGAACGGTTTCTCTGGTTGTAGGTCGATTCAGCATATGAAGATCAGGCGTTGCGATGATTACGGTCCTGACGAAGGTCACCCTGAGTTAACGGCTCGTTGAACGTGCGATCAAACAGGCGACGACTGCTTGTAGATCTAGAACAAAGTCACTCTGCGATGATGCTGTGTTCAGCCGTACTCCGATGAAATCTTATAACTTCGAGTGCACGACCCTCACCTGAGTAAACGTTCTGCTTCGAGGTCCGGTTCGATGTTCAGCTTCATCAGGGGTCCGGCTTCGAGGTTCGGTTCGATGTTCGGCTTCAACAGGGGTCCGGCTTCGAGGTTCGGGGTCGCCACTGTGATGTTGCTAGTTCAGGCTGTCTTGAAGTCAACCAATTACTCTGCAATCGTTTGGGTGTAATTGTCCGGGTGTATTACGTGCAGTTGAACTACAACACAAACAAGAACTGGCACATCTATTTTAACTAGTGAAGAGATGTAGTCGACTCTGATGAACTATTCAACATGTATTTATTATGATAAAAGGGCCACAGTAGAAGTCTCTGTCACTAAACACGTCGTTACCCTGGAATGTTCTATCGCTAACTGATTTTCCGGTCTCTAACCCAACATATCCCAAACGTCACTAGTCCCGTTCAATATGCGTCTACTATGGTGCGTCGCTAAATAACTAAAATAACTAACCTATATAAATAAGGTGTCTAACATCTTATAAATTACTTTATATTTCTTATCTTCTTATCTTATAAATTACTTTATATTTCTTATCTTCTTATCTTATAAATTACAGAAGATATAATTAAGTCAGAAGAGATAATCAAATCCTACTTCAATTCGAGCAGAAAAACTGAGAAATGAGATTTTGCAACTCCAAAAAGTGCATGAAAATATTCTTCAAATTACATAGCTTAATGCTATTTCCTTCGTTGGAACACCAAATACATCAAAATGTAAATCCACACACACATATTATGTAATATGTAAGCGAAAAATAATGAGTCCGTTAAATCACTGATTACCTTTACGAGAAGCAGCGATGTAATAATAGATCCTGAATAGTGAATAAAACATTGAACTAACAAGATACTAGATTGTATTCCAACTATATTGAAAATATATCTTCACAGTAAGTTCACAATCTAATGTATTTATCAGTAACAGAATTTTCATTAGTCCCAAATAGTGTTTGGTTATTATCACATTTCATCGCCGCTGTGTTTCAGAAAACTAAAAACCAAAATACTCAACGCACACCAGGACAGGCAACAAACGTGAAAGGCGAGAGATGGTCTAGGTGGTCATCTGACTTAACAGTACATCTCTTCAGCGCTCGGACAGCGAATGAAAGGAAAACTAAAGGAGGGCTGTCCAAACACACACACACACACTCAACGACTGTGGCTGTTTAAATGTGTCGCGCATTGTATTAGCTTTGATACATATTGCTCTAATCTTTAGAACCTGTGTAGACTGTAGCTACAGCAAACCAAAGAGAAATGTAGACATAATAGAGGCTTAAGGTGTGTGTTCACGTCAGATCGATACGTCTGCTCGGCGACACAGATGTATGCATGGGTGCACTGGCTATTTGGACATTCGGATAAATGTCCGGTGTGTCGGCTCCCAATGAGCCAGAAGGAACGCCGCCGAAAAGGGGCCCAATGAATCACATTAATTCCGTAAATGATTTTTATAATATTCTATTTCTGTTGATGGCTGTTGAACAAGAAACACAATCATAAACAAATATCTCAGCGAGTTGTTTGTTGATGTCTGCAGGAGAACGAACGTTTCTTGTCGGACCCTTTTCAAATAGTGACTGATTCAGGAAACCCATTCCAAGCTCTAATAGTACTAGGGCAGGAGTTTTTGTACAAATTTGTATTGCTTATGGAACAAGAAATGTGCCTTTAGATGTGGTAAAATATGCAGGTCGCATCTGGGTTTGATTGGTCGTGTGAAATACTGAATTCATCTAAATGTTCCGAATCGTAAGCAATTCCTATATACTTTTAAAGGTTTTCTAAACTCAATATTATAGTTGTAAAATTTTAAAATGTGTATTATTTTAAAGTTACAGTGAACTATTTATTATATTTATAAACCAAAAGGCTTAAACAACGATAGTAATATTTTCTTATAAATCAATTGCAAACAATGTCACCATAGTAGATCAATATCACCATATTAAATAAAGGGCCACATTGAATAAGACATAATTGTACTTTAATTTGGTCATATGTTGAACTCAATTTTCATTATTATTATTACCAAATTAACTAAGGTCTGCTAACTGTCTTCGAAGACATTCTTCTCCATTGTAAATAAATTAAGTCAGAAATTTGGCTGAAATGTTCAGAAAAAAAAAAGGCAGTTACTGAGCCAAATAACACAGACACTATAGCAGCAACTCAAAGTGGCAATGAAACATCGATGTTATTATATTAATTAGCTACACACTAATTCAAGACTTGTGGATTCCAAGTACACGGCAATAAGTCACTCAATAAGTAGCCTTCAAATTGTAAACCTAATGTAGACTACATCCTTTTTAACTTTATAGCACTGTTTGATTTGAAAAAAAACTATTGCAGAATATTGTAGTCCTAATTTCAGTTAAAGAGTCATGAGTTTTTAAATTAATTTGTTATTAAAGTGTAAGTAGTATCGCCTCTGACTACGTTTAGATAGATGTGCAGACAGCGATGGACAGACCAATTAGGTATCATACAGATAAAACCTTTTCTTCCAGAAATCCAATAAAGCAGAGAAAACAAATATTCTCCAGACGAACTAAGTCCCATAACTCAGAATTTCAATATTTGGTCATTGGTTTTCTTTCACACGACAGAATGCTCGCAGTGCTTTCGAGATTCGGAGTTCAAGGACGTTATTTTTTTCTTAAAGACGTTATTGTTTATGTGTTAAGTAGTGGGATAGGGTCAAAGGTCATGTCAAAAGTAAGTTCCCCCTTTCAGATCTTTCGTTGTATATGCCAGATGTCACCATAGGTCATCTGTTTCTATGTGCAACTGTTAACGAGGGTGTCATGTGACCAGCACAATAACCTACCGCCTTTAGGTTCTCTACATAATGTCAGCTACTTGTTAGATTTGCGTGGACTCATTGACGTAACATCTTCATACAGATCCGAACCCGAGAGACCTCGGTTCTAATCCAAATGCCTTACCACTCATTCATCACGCCCCTTATAAAAAAAAGGTCATTTAGACTGAACCCTTTCAGACTTGAAAGTGAACTATATATGCCTACTGAACTGCTGCACTCTCAAGTGAAGAGAACTTAATGACTATATGCACTAAAAATAAGTAAATCTAGTTCCCATTTACTGGAAGCTAGATCTAGATCTAAACGTAAACACTTTTTTTTTTCTTTTAGATATCTACAAAATGAAAGACAACACATACACATTACCGCAACAAAAGAACCCTAAAGTGTTGGATCCAGTAAGTGTTAGTAGGAATGTTATAATTGCTGCTAGTTTTTGATGTGAAAGATTTGACTAGTACTTCAACAGAAAGATCGAAAGTGAAGAAGATATTTCCGGTGAAATCAGCTACTTAAGTGAACAATATATAGTATTCCTGCTATTGGTGAGAATAGGAAATGTAACAACCGAAACATGCTTTTGTTTTTATAAATGTGTAGGTTTTGAGAGTAAGGCTGACAGAAATGACAGGAAGGAGAGTACTATTGCTTTCGTAAGGGTTCCTTAACAGTAGGTTGCAAGAAACTACAAGAAAAAATAAACATGTTTGTGTTCGTTTTATAAATTTCGGATGTTTCTTCAGAGTTGAAAAGAATTTACATCCTAGTCCAAACCTCCCGTAGTACGACGTGGAATGGCAGTGGACAGGGTATGAACCCGGGACCATCAACAAAGCCGAAAGACATTTCAGCGCACGATCAGGAAGCTACCCACCCAAAATAGATTTATTTTAGTGTATACATAAGTTGGCCGGAGATCTTGGGTCAATCAACCAAATAGATCAAAATTAATTTTACCTTTCACAATAAAATATTTTATTGTCTTTTGTAAATATATTGTAGACACATTTATTTATTGTCTTTGTATATCAAATATTTCTTTTTTTGGTGCTTCTAGGAGCGAGTGAGTGCATCGTTCCTGGATCTATGTGTTAGAATTTAAACATGTCATCAATATTTGCCCTTGTATAAATATCTCTAGAAACAACACACACCAATGTCATCACATTACAACTGCTTTAAATACATTTGAGTTCACACGTTCTAAATATAGAGTTTACTGCAGACGTCTGTTAACTGGCTGATTGGCTTCATCTTTGCAAATGTGAGGCAAGAAACGAGGCTTACAAGGAAATGTTTCAGCACCAAATCAGAGTTTATCTTTGGAAACTTTGGTCTGTAGAAATTTTAGCCTGTCAGAACTGGAACAGAAGTCTGTAAGAGTTTGTACTCAAGTCTGTAAGAACTTAAACTTACGCCTGTAAGAACTTGAATTTAAGTCTGTAAGAACTTGGTCTGTACTTTTCTGGGCGATTGACAATTACTTGTCTCCAGTAAGAGGCAGTCAATACAGGAGAAATAACAATAAAACAGTGAGTCTCAGTCTACAATAGTGCACCTAACCTAACAGTGAGTCTGTCTACAATAGTGCACATAACCTAACAGTGAGTCTCAGTCTACAATAGTGCACATAACCTAACAGTGAGTCTCAGTCTATAATAGTGCACATAACCTAACAGTGAGTCTCAGTCTACAATAGTGCACATAACCTAACAGTGAGTCTCAGTCTACAATAGTGCACATAACCTAACAGTGAGTCTCAGTCTACAATAGTGCACATAACCTAACAGTGAGTCTCAGTCTATAATAGTGCACATAACCTAACAGTGAGTCTCAGTCTACAATAGTGCACATAACCTAACAGTGAGTCTCAGTCTACAATAGTGCACATAACCTAACAGTGAGTCTCATTCTACAATAGTGCACATAACCTAACAGTGAGTCTCAATCTACAATAGTGCACATAACAGGAGAAATTGCATGATAAATTAAGTCTCACTTTTAAAAAAGCTTAGCAATATTGATGGTAGATGAGAAAAGAAAGCTTACAAGAAAGCTACAGAAACAGTGAAAAGAGAAAGGACGAAAGAGAGAGATAGAGAGAGAGGGAGTAGTGATGAACGTACAATTTATTTACATAAAATGACTGTCAAGAGAAATCGTAAATTCATTAAAGAGTGGTAAGAAAGCTAGAGATAAAGAGTAAAATATAAAGTCAATTGAAGTCAAGTTTTTCTACAGTAGTATAGTATGACAGTGAAAAGAGTTTAGGTTGTAAGTTCAAATTAATTTAACAAACGTGTAATTTGTGAGTGGTCTGTTTCAACATTAAGCTTCCTATATGTATCATAAGAATTATTTCCAATACACTTTCCCACAAAACCCAAATCTGGGTTTTCAGTTTTTTAAAATTCACTTCAATTATTAGGTTGTTGTTCACAAACACTCCCACACGAAAGGGCCAGAGCCAGAGAAAATCTAAACTTCCCTTGTAGTTCAAGTACCATGGTCTTGATTTGTGAATTGGTTCGGCTAGTTTCCTTTTGTTGTGCGCCAGGCCACTGTAAACAATACCAACACATCCAACAAAACAGGGCTTCAGGTGGCAGATGAAGGAAGCTAACTGTAAAACTCGACCCTAATCTCGATGTTTCATCGACCTCCTCATTTGTACGAGTTGTATAGAGCTCTTGTCGAAAAAAAAAAAGATAAATTATTTTGAACCAAATATCAAAGATTTTGTCAAGAATGAATAAAAGAGCTTGATCCCAAATGATCTTGTCTTACAAAGATCAATAATCTTAGCTCAAATAAACTCACTTCTCTAGTCTCTCAGAGATTAATCATTTTGTCCCCAAAAGATTTTGCCACAGAGATAAATGATTTTATCCCACAGAGATACCTCAAAGATCAATGATCTTCCTACAGAGATTATTGATTTTGTCTCAGAAAGATCAATGACCAATGATCTTTAAACAGAGATCGACGATCTCGCATTTACATAAGAAATATTTATCTAATGAAGTCTTGTCAGAAGACGTTCTCACTTAAAGTAAAAATATATGTGAGCAGGTCAGGCAGGCGCGAGTGGGGGGACCTATTCTCTGCTGCTCAACATTAAAATTTACCAACAGTAGGCAGATGTTTGCGCTACTGGGTGGGCTCATCTGTGACACCTCAGTCTACGACCAAGGGGCTAGAGTCACCTAAGTAACCAGACATACTAAACTAAACTAAATGGAAACAAGATAACAAACTTTAGTTTAGTATAAATAAACAAAATGAAACTTTATTTACATGGAATCAAATAATAATAAAATATAATATGTACACTAACCACTATAAACTACCCTCTAAATCTACACCACTACAAACACTACCAAACTAACCAAACCAACTATCTGACACAAACTGATCAAAACAACTATCTAACTAAATCACTAAAACTACTACACTAGACCTAGATCTACAATAAACACACTACAATAAACTAGTCTAGATCTACAATATCCTACTATTACACTCATAACACTAACACTAAAACAAGAATATCTTATCCTTAGGCTCAGTACCTTACTATTCACTAAGAACAGAACTGAGAAACAGACTATAAATATAACTAAGTTTACTAAGGCGATAATAAAGAAACAAAATAACACTAGCTTAAGCTTCCCTAGAATTAGATCTAGAATAGATCTACAGAAACAATAACAAAACTATCAATAGCAGAAACAAAGTAACACTAGCTTCCCTAGAATTAGATCTAGAATAGATCTACAGAAACAATAACAAAACTATCAATAGCAGAAACAAAATAACACTAGATCTAGATTCTAGATTCCCTAGAATTAGAATAGATCTTAACAACAGCAGTTATAAACAGAAGCTATTAGCAGTAATATTCAACAGCAGCAGCTAAAAGCAGCAGTTAAAAGCAGCTAAAAGCAGTAATAATAGCAGGCCGTCCCAGGTACAGGAATAAAAATATAATTAGACGACAGACCACAAAGATCTTCAGCTGTCACACAGACAGATATGGTACTGACCACTGGTCAACTGTACACTGAACTGTTTTAAAACAGCGTGGCATCACTTTTTATACACAAAAAGCGGAAGTACAATAAGTTTGGCACTAGCCTATAAAAATAAAATATATAAAAATATAGCTCTGGGAGCGCAAGCTCACATATATTTCATTGATGTGGTTTTAATTAAACAAATCAAATAAAAATTTTAATCTTGGAATGCATCCCAGAAAAAAAATCAACTAATTATCGTAGCTCTAGCACTCTGCTTATTTAAATGTGCGGTCTGTGAAGTCCAACAGGCCTGGTATGGAAGAGATCTCTCTGCACCAAACTATGTAAATGCAAAGCAATAGTTTGCAATTAAACACGCAATTCAATTAAGATAGAAATTCTCCTGGCTGTACAAATCTAGATGATAAATGCTTCAGTTTTATACCAATTACTTTTATTTTCATATTTGCTTCTTTTACAGACAGTCCTCTCCAACAGGTTTGATATAGCTTAATGTTTCTAAGAGTGCCTAGACAGACTATATCAACAGAAATGCATTCAGGGGTACTAAGTTTATTTATCTATTGGATAATAAACGTTTGATAGGGAAATCACAAAATTTAATAAATCTGCGAACACTGGCATAAAGCTAATATGATCAAACGAGGCTTTCCCTAAGTCTGTTGGACCGTTGGGGCACCACACAAGTTGGACCGTTGGGACACCACACAAGATTTGTCAACCGTCTTTCTCCATTCCTCTGTCTTTTGCCTAGAATAGAGCCTCATTCAATGTTGTTTTCCCATTACTTTCTCTTTCTGCCTCTTCTTCTTTTTCCTGGTACTGTTCGCTGAAGGAAAGTCTTTACCATCCCCTAAGACCTTGTAGAAAACCACATCAATGAAATATATGTGAGCTTGCGCTCCCAGAGCTATATTTTTATATATTTTATTTTTATAGGTACTGTCTCTATTAGCAGGTCATCGTGGGGTCCAATCGCTGCAGTAATACTGTCTCTATTATCAGGTCATCGTGGGGTCCAATCGCTCCAGTAATCCTGTCTCTATTAGCAGGTCATCGTGGGGTCCAATCGCTCCAGCAATACTGTCTCTATTAGCAGGTCATCATAGGGTCCAATCGCTCCTGTAATCCTATCTCTATTAGCAGATCATCGTGGGGTCCAATCGCTCCAGTAATACTGTCTCTATTAGCAGGTCATCGTGGGGTCCACTCCCTCCAGTAATACTGTCTCTATTAGCAGGTCATCGTGGGGTCCACTCCCTCCAGTAATCCTGTCTCTATTATCCGATCATCGTTGGGTCTAATCGCTGCAGTAATTCTGTCTCTATTAGCAGGTCATCGTGGGGTCCACTCCCTCCAGTAATCCTGTCTCTATTAGCAGGTCATCGTGGGGTCCACTCCCTCCAGTAATCCTGTCTCTATTAGCAGGTCATCGTGGGGTCCACTCCCTCCAGTAATCCTGTCTCTATTATCCGATCATCGTTGGGTCTAATCGCTGCAGTAATTCTGTCTCTATTAGCAGGTCATCGTGGGGTCCAATCGCTGCAGTAATCCTGTCTCTATTAGCAGGTCACCGTGGGGTCCAATCTCTCCAGTAATCCTGTCTCTTAGTAGGTCATCTTGGGGTCCAATCGCTGCAGTAATCCTGTCTCTATTAGCAGGTCATCGTGGGGTCCAATCGCTCCAGTAATCCTGTCTCTATTAGCGATTTTTTTATACTATGTTCCAGGATAAAGTTTATTTATAACCAGGATGTGGAGAGGATATTGTCACAGTATAAGCCACTATGTTCCAATAGCCAATAGTAACTCATAGATACAGTAATTACAGATAAAGCCTATTTATAGATAGGATGTGGAGAGATATTGTCACAGTATAAGCCACTATGTAACAATAACCAATAGTAACTCATAGATACAGTAATTACAGACAAAGCCTATTTATAGACATGATGTAGAGAGGATATTGTCACAGTATAAGCAACATTGTTCCAATAGCCTATAGTCACTCACAGATACATTACAGATTACAGCGACATAGCAGCTCATCGATCTTCCTGGGACTTTCATTCTATCCCTCAGCATGGTTCTGTCGCTTAATGTAAACATACTCAATGTTTGAGGGGAAAAAAAGGAGAGTTTGAGGCAGAAGAGGAAAGAGAAACAGTGGGAAAAAAAGTAGAGAGGGTAGAGACAGCTGAGATTTGTTGTACTATGGTTATGGCTGATATATTTGTTAATCTGAGATCGTTGGAGTACATGAATTATAGATGATGGTCGAGCCTAGTGTCTAGGCTATTCATAAATAAACTTGTTTGGATAAATTGAAGCCCAACAAGATTGACGAGTCTTACTTGGAGAAATAAATGATTCTGAGATTATGTGTACTTAAAATTGGCTTGACAAATAGCGTGTGTGTGAAGATAGTTTGGACACAAATGAAAGGGCTGATAGATTTTATGGAAAAAATTAAATTGCTTTGGATGCTATAAGTGAAATGAATTTTAAAGTTATAAAACAAACGAGAAGATGATAATCAAATTGCTTTGTAAGTAGGTTGGAAAAGAGGAAATTGTTTTGGAGATTGTTTTTTTTTTAAATGTCTATTAGGTTATACATTTTACAAGAGGATAGGACCCAATCTGGGCAATTGATGGAGGTTTAAGTTTTAAAATGATTTTTGGGCAACTGGTGTTGTCGGAGATTTCAGAAATGAGGGAATTGATAAAACATTTGGACACTTGTGGGAGCTAAAAGTAATAGGATTAAAATGGGGAATGGAGGGAGGTTACTCTCACGTTTAATTAACTGAATATGCATTGAAAATGTTACACTGGAAAGAGAGATTGGGTTTTCCTTTCTTTTTTTATTTCACGTTCACTATTTTAGTGTACGATGCTCAGCTTCTCAAGGTTAAACTAATTACTTCATTAGATAATTTCATTTTTATTTCAAGCAAACACACACACAGAACACTAAGGTGTACACGGTCAGAACGCGCTAGCACCTTGTATTTCCTCATGACAAGCCAGTTCCAGATGTCAGCTGGAGGTGATTTCACAGCTGAACTCTTTTTCTTTATTTCTATTCTTTCTGTAAACACTGAAAATATTTTTTCCAAACCTATACCACCCCGTCCCCGTGAAGTCTATTTCCTTTATTTTGTTGTCTGTGTGTGTTTCATCCACTTTAATTACAGAAATAACATGTAATTTTTTTTTTCATTATGATTCTATTAGATTTATTAGGCACTATGGAATTCATTTTATTTTTAGTGTTTCATACTTTTTAATTGCTGGACATTCTCCAAATGTAAGAACCACTTATACAAATCTTGGTTATTGAGACAAATCGTGCAACATATTTTTAACGCCTTAACATTTCTACGGTATCATCGTATTTAGACAAGTACACCCCACTCATGAGTGAGCTCCGTGAGTTCAAATCAGCTGGAATGTAGGTGGTTTATCGATTGAAAACTACTTCACACGTTATGTAATGTTCATGTTGTTTTTTCTTTCATCTGTAAAGGTTCTGCGTTCTCTCTATTTACTGATTCATTCACTTGACATTATAGGTTGCATGCTACGGTACACAAACACGAGTCTTTAATCCTCTCGGTCAGAAGCCACCACATGTAACTTGTCGACACAAAATTCACCACATTTAGTCATATTATCTGTCTACATTTTCTTGTGGTAATCTTTTCTAGTTTAAGTTGGTAAAATACAACACACCAATTCGCACAGCATAGAGATGGTCAATACAGCACAACAGCGGTTAATACAGCATAACAGTGGCTAACATAGCACAATAGAGGTCAATAAAGCATAAAAGTGGCCAACATAGCACAACAGAGGTCAATACAGCATAACATTGGTCAACACAGCAGAACTGTGGTCACTACACCATAGCAGTGCTTTTTTTGTAAACAAATAGGTGCCGGTACTCAGTGATGGATTGCCTAACTTTTAACTACTAAAAAATTAATAAATTTTAAAATGCAAGAAAAGTTTTATTTTTTTCTCCACATCAAAAAAGGTGCCGGTACTCCGTAACGGTGAGTACCGTCATAAAAAAGCACTGTAAGAGAGAGAGAGAGAGAGAGAGAGAGAGAGAGAGAGAGGATAAAGATAAAGTGAGGTTGGGTGAAGGAGGGTTAATGAGAGAGAGAAGGCAGACTTAAAAAAGAGAGTAAGGAAAAAAAACGAGAAAGCGTGAAGACACGGTAAAACAAGAGAAACAACTTGGTATCCAAATCATCTGTTGGGATACCAAAAAAAGAAAATCCAATATCTTGTGTGTTCATTGAGAATTAATAAACACAATCAGTAATGTGACACTTCACTGACACATTAAATAGCTTCAGTTTAAGAAATACTCTCTAGAAGCTTTTACCGCTACCTGCGTATTTAAAAAAAATCTTTCATTCTTTTATTACAAATATCAATAGTAAAGATTAGCTGCTAAAAACGAGTTGATGTAGTTTAGGAATTCTTTTAAGAGTGCGTCCGTTTCAAAACTTCCTTTCTAGAGAGTGGCTGGAAATATTACTAAATAGTAGCAACCATTAAGATCAATAATTCATATAGTGGAGTACACAGATAAGGCTGTAATCAAAAATAGATTTTTGCAGTTCAAGAACTTGTCCAGGAATTTGTTAACAGGAAATACTAATTTCTTGACGAAACAACACAAGATTCACTGCACTGGAAGAATCGATACATTCAATCGTACAACAACTATGGCCTATCTCACAGAAAGCATACATGGTCACTGGTAGATAGTAGACCGCTCTGTCTCAATATTTACTAAATTAGAAGGAGTAAAGAGATATTTGGTTCCACACAATTGTCTCAGCACTCTTACAACGCAGTTCAAAGATTCAACAATGAAAGCGCCTACTCGTACATTTGGTATCATTTTTTTAAAAATGTAGAATTATTCAGGTCAAAAGACTAAAAAGTTAAGTAAGCCCAACAATAATACATAAATCCTTGTATACAACCTAATAAAATACTCAGAAAAACACAGATAGATAAAATAAAAAAATACAAGTGCTACTTCTTCCCAAATGCAAATAGAGAGTGAAATGGATTGCTTAAATCAGCTGAGTGGTTATACGCTTGGCTTCGGAACCTGGGTTCATGGGTTCGAATCTCGGTGAAGACTGAAATTTTTATTTTTTTTTATTTTTAGGGCGCCCATGAGTCCACCCAACTCTTATGGGTACCTGATTTAAGTTGGGGAAAGTAAAGGAGGTTGGTTGTTGTGTTGACCACATGATACCCTGCTCATTAACCATTTGCCAAAGAAACTGATGACATTAACATCATCAGCCCCATTGATCGCAAGGTCTGAAAGGGGAACTTTACTTTTTTACTTTACTACCAAAGTGTTAAGTCTCTAATTAAAATTCATGCCTATATTAAAATATGGATGCGCTTAGAACGTAATTATCTTCTCTTTTGAAGTAGACTGTAATTTATAGGTTAAGATCACAAGATATGAATTAAAAGATTCAAATATACAACTGCTAATACGCACCTGTTGACACTTGCAACTTAAACATCAAAGTCACAGCAAGAAATCCAAGTTCCACACAGTTCGCCAATCACTTTAGAAAGACAAGCTTCATTACCAGCGTTGGCAGTCTTCATTCAACGTTTGACCGATGATAAAGAAAGTAGATCTCTTCCCGATGCGCAGGATCCCGGGACATCCACGTGAAATATATCCTTTCAAAACTAGAGCCACTATCCCTCAACCACAGACATGAAAAGTGAAGTATTCTTCTTTATTTCCTTTTTTTTTTTTGCAAAGCAACGAAACATTTTGATCAGCGCCTTGATACACGGCTTCCGCGTTGTCAGCGAAATATTACAGAAAAAAAGAATGTTTATGTTGTCCTTTTGGGTGTGTAGATGAGCAGCGAAGTCTTCTTTATGGCCCGCCACAACTATCCCACCCTGGTCGAAAGTAGCGCTGAACGTCAATACTTCTAGTGAGCTGGGAGGACTTGAAGTCTAAAATGTCTTTATTTTCTCTCTCTCACTCTCATCGTGTTTTTTTTTTTCCCATATAAACACTTATCACGTGCTGGGTGGGTTGTCGCTCCTTATTCTTACCGAACATAGAGGGGAAATAACTCAAAAAATGTCAAAATATTCGTCCGCCTCTCCTCGCTTTTCTGAATATGGTTATCGTCCTTGACTCTACCAGCTCTTCTCTCACCCCCCCCCCCCCTTTCCAATCCCGCACTAAGACTGCCCATGTCCTGGCAAGACATATACTTGTCTATACTCACTGTAACGAAAGTTTTAAACGCATGAATGTTCTTGCTGGCACGTGAGGTGGAAGCTCTCTCTCTATCTCTCCCCTTCCCCCTCCAACAATAAAATGAGAGTACACATCCACAGCCACCCATTACACACACTCTCTCCCAAAGTCAGCCCTCCAGATTCGTTTCGGTCGAACATGTTTGTTTTTCTTATGACGCCTAAAAGTTCAGTTTCAAACTACACGCCCTCCCCTTTTTTTTCATGCCCCCCCCCCCCCGCTAAACGTTCCTGTTCAAACCGCTCAACCTCTACGATTCCCCTCCCCGCTCCACTAAAACCACCGGAGAGTTAATGACACGCCACGTGCTTGCATTGCATGCCAGCCAGCCACGTCTGTCATCACCTACTGTCCACACCTCCGACAAATTACCGATTGAGAAGCTACAGAAACAAAACCATTTTTGAATGGGTAGATTTAGATCTAATTTCTCTACGTTTTTATTAATTATAATACAAAATAATCGCCCAGATTTACTGTTCATCGAAAAAAAAAAAGAAAAATCCTCAACCATCATTGACATCGCCGTACCACTATCTCACAATACAAGGACAACTGACATTGAAAAACGAACATGAAAATCTAAGCGTAGAGATTAAGTGACTATGGAAACTTTCTAAAATAATACACTCTGTTGTTATATCAACTGAGGGGATAATGACAACTGATTGCAATCACATTCAAAGCCCTAAGCATTCATGGAGGATCCTCATTATCTATTTAAGGGCAGAATTGCTGCAGACCTGCCACATCATCAGAAAAATACTTAATGTACTTTGTTGAATAGACTACGATGAATTTTGTTTCTCTCTGACGAAGCTCAACCCTGGCAGTGCAAGAGAATGAATATTAGCTCATTTCTTTTATAATAATATTAATATAAACCAAGCTTGGGGTGTTAGTAACAATTGACCTCACAAACAGCCTCAAGGCCATCTATAAGATTACCTGTCAGAGGGCGGTACTGCTGCAGACTTGCCAGGCTTTCAGTTCAGTGGACACGGTTCAAGGGATTACAATGATTTTTTTCCTTTAATTAATTCCAACCCTTGCAGTGCCATTGGTTCATTTCTAAAATAAGAATAATACATTTTAATGTTGTTTTAATAATTTCTTTAATATTTTAAAGATAAAAATTTCGAACATGTAAAGTATAGGTGTATATCTTGCACAATTAAGAAACCACAGTGCACCTATGACTCACCAACCATACAGGTCATAGGTCTACACTTGTTTTATACAAATCCCACATCTACCCGCTCTGTCTGGTCAAATGTTTGTACACGTTATTTCTACCACACCCATTCCCAGATTAAGTTGAAATTTTGCAAAATTATTTCTTTTACTTGAAAAAAAAAAACAAGAATCATAAAACAAAAAGTAACCAATTACTTAATAAATTAATGGTAATATTTATTTTGGAATCGAAAAAGGAAAGAATTGTACTTGACAGATGTGGTGGCATAAGTTTAATTTGTCCCCTTTATACATTTTTGTAGTGAATTAATTGATGGCTTAAACTAACAATAGATAACTATAAAAAACTGTTTTCATAAGCACTTCGCTGGCACAGTGGTTAGTGTAATGGCTTGCGGAAGCTTGAGCACTCGAGTTCGAATTCAAGTCTTACAACTTTTTTTTATTATTTATAAAATGCATTAAAAAGCCATTATGGTAAAGTTTACCCAGATATCCCCCTTCTTTCTCCCCCCAGGCCCTTCCCCTACTTGTAGGATCATAGCGCGTTGAGAAAGCTAACATCATAAAATTGCGCTAAACAAAAACAATTTATAAAAATATTTCTAACCAAGCAGATTGATAATTCTTAGTCTAGATCTATTACAAATTTAATTACATGACTGATCCAGCTAATTGATGCAATTACACTTCGTATAAGCTTTTTTTTTTAAAGTCTTTTATTTTGCTTCTTATATACACACGCACATTAGTAACACAGACACACTCACACACTTTACCTTCGCCCTCACACCGACACCCTTCAATCCTTTACACACACACACACACACACACACACACACACAACAATGTACACTAATTTCATAATGAGGTATGGCATACAAGGATTTAGAAGAAGAAAAAAAGTTCTAAGCCATCTGTGCCCCTTTACCAGGCTTTTTTTTTTTGTTTCGTTTTACTGTTGCCTTTAAAAAAAATAAAGAGGCAATTGACCATCCTCCTTTCTATCTAGCGTGTACACCCCGCCCCTCTCTCACTCTTGTTATGTTCACCTGGTTGGCTTCCTCTTCCCACCTCATCGGTCATTCCTTCCCCCCCCTCCCCCAGTTCCATGCAATTGCTCTACTCACAGTCTCCTTGAACTGGGTCAAGATTTTAAGTTCAGATTACCGGGATGACTTAATTAGTCCCACATGGTTTCACTGCCTTTTCTTTTTCCCAGTTCTGTATCCTCTGGCTCCTAAACTGAAAATAGGTAAGCAATGACACATCACGTGACCTAATTGAATGAGCCAGTAGTCCTACTATAGATGCAAACCTATCTCAAAAATACATCTGAGCCATAGTGCACACTGTAAAGATATATTTTTTTGTTCATTTATTAACTACTATTGTCTGTTTTCTTTAACTTCATAAGAACCTGATTATTATTGTGCTCAGACTATTATTTAGTTAGCCATTCAAGCTTGGTAGGCTTGAATCAACATTCTAACATTCTATGCAAAAACTCATGTCTAGCTCTTAGAAGCATGCAACATGTTACCGTGTGGGAGAAATAGCGTAAACAATTATCTAAGGGGACTAAACCCTACTAATTTAGCCATGTCTGTGAACACTGAAGGATTAATCTCCCTGTTTGTTAGTTTCAACTCAGAACAATTAACAGAGCAGTCGTTGGTGACGCTTCTGAATCAGGTCTACAAGCTAGAGACTAACAGGTAATTAAAAGAAAATATCAGATGCATAAGCAAAACTTTTACTTTCTATTCCCATATACCCGTTACTCGACAGTCTTCCTCAATTCCTCACTGCATTTTGCCTGGACTAAGATATCATTCCATGACTGACCAGGCCATTACTTCATGTTGTCTTCCCATCGCTTTTTCTGTTTGCATCTTCTACTTTTCCCTGGTACTGTTCCCTGTTGGAAGATCTTTGCGAGCACTGACGAACTCCTGATCTGTCCAGACAGTTTAAGTTTGCTCTTTGTTTGACAGTGGTCATAAGGTCATCGTGGGATCCCATTGCCATTATGATCCTACTTTGATTTTTCTCACTTGTGGTGCGGTCTTTGTAGATATGCCTTATAGATCGCAAGGTCTGAACTCCGAACTCTGAAAGGGGAACTTAACTTTACTTAATAGGTGATACCTAGGATCCTTGTAGAATATCTCTATTACATGGCTAGCATCCTACTTCCTGATTGTGCGGTTAGATTTGCAAGCATACAAAAATGTTGCCATGACCAAATAAAATAATTAAATCGTTGCTGAGATACGACTAGTGATACGACCCTGACTTCATCAATAACAATCACTTCTTGCACTAAACATATGCTTAACATTTGATATGTAACAGACATGTGCTCTGCAGTTGGCATTTTGATGTTTTTGTTCTCACATGCGAAATGTCTTACTAAAAACTTGACGTAAATTTCACTTTGAGATATAAATGAAGGGATATAACTCTTGTCAATGTCTGATTTGCAGGCCTCACCTCCCTTTGGCCAATCAAAAGTTTTTTTTTAATACTTAACTTTTGAAGCTAAGAGGACCAACTCGTTAGCAGCACAACTGTACACAGACAGCCATTCAGTTGAACGTGTTTGTTCAGAAAATAATTTAAAATGATGTGCCACTTTGAATGTTTGTACTTTAAAAAGAGTGAGAGAATAAAAAAAATAAGACAAAAACTAAGACTGCTGTATAAATCTTTTCCAGAAAAGCGTGAGGGGGGGGGGGGGTTCTGCCTGTGAAAAGTTCGGGCCTCTCGAAAGAGCGTGCAGTCTTGAAGGACATGGACGGCATTCTCTTGTGATGCTCCACAAGGGAAAATCTCATTAGTCCCTATTTTTAACTTCCGGAACATGTCTCAATCTGCTGTTTCCGGCTCTGGGATGAAAAATTATATGTTGGTCATGTCGGGAGAGCTTGTAATAGGCATAGTCTTGGTGTCAACTGGTGGAGATTAGTTGTCCCTGGATTTCATTGGGGAAAAGATTATCGCCAGACCAGACATACTAGAAAGCATAATCAACTTAGATTATATCTAGTCCACTAAATTCCTCATGAGCTCACTGAAATGCTGATTAGTCTCAATCTTTGTTTAATGACAAGTCAACATGTGAAAACCGGTGCCGGTCTAGGTCTGTCAACTTGTAGAGTTTTCTCTACTAGTGATTTGGAAAAAGCAGTCATAGTAATAAAGTTCCATTATACCTTTTAGCCTGTATACAATGGCGCTGGACACATGACTTATAAACAACGTGATAATGACTGAGTGATGTTCAGGAACATTTTTGCGTTGATTAGTCTATTTCTAAGTACATTTTGTTGTACATAAAAAAGTTACAATAGGAATTCATGCTTGTCAGCTGGTAAACGCATCAACAAAAACAATTTAAAAAATGTTTCTCGGAATTTTTGGGCTTCCATAGTTCCTTTCGAAAGAATTCCAATTCCAAGGACTTCGGTATCGTTTGACATGTATAACACATGTATACGTACATGTGTCTACAACGGAGGACAGTAGACAACCTAATGATCGTCAAGTTTGAGCAATTTAAGAACAATGTTAACCTTAATTGTTGTGAAAACATAGAACTTACGGTTTTGTCTTATGTGGTTTTGGCAATGTAATCTTCTACTGAATAAAAAAAAAAAGACAGGTGACGTAGATAGTAAATCACTAAATTAAATTTGTCGTATGAACAGACATAAAAAATTTATTTTCACTAATCATCACAGTCTAAAAGTTACACACTTCCGGTCATTCTCCCCAATGACCTATTGCTATAAAAAGTACGTGTGCGTTTCTGATTTAACCACGAGGGAAATATGGCGGATGTGTTTGGTTGTGTAGATTGAAGACTTCTGATGAAACCACGAGGTAGTCTGTCGTAATTCAAGCTAATAATTACTAGTGTGAAAGTTGAGTAGAGAGAAACTTGCAAGAGACTTGAGACAGAAAAGACGTTTAATATTGAGTTATATCTTGTTTAAATTATCATCTTATTTCTGTTTCTACAAAGATTTACACTCAGTTTTGTTTTTAAAAAAAATAGGTGCCTGACAGGGCCGGTCCTAGGCCACTGCAACCTATGCAGTCGCAGTGGGCACCGCGCTTTCACAGGCCATGCGCTAATTCTAACTGTAATTATTAAATTGCAAAAAATATTAGATAAATTCCTGAAAATCTCCTGAATTTATTAAAATCTCCTGAAAACTCATAAAAATCTCATGAATTTTCACCTTAATCGGAAGTTCCTATTTTTTTTTTTTACTTTTATAGTCACTGGCATATAAATATGCCATAGATTGCAAGGTTTCTAAAATACATTTAATTTGATCGCAATGTTGTACTTAGTAAAGAATGAATAAAATTCAAAGTCGAATTTATTTTTCTGATACAAAATCTAAATTTTCACTTATTATCCTTATTACCACCCAGACTAGGCCCCGCGCAATCAGTTTCGCATAGGGCCACGCAATCGCTAGGACCGGCCCTGGATGGTAAGGTCTGAAATGGATACTTTTACCTTTTCTTTACCCTGCGCTCTGGAACCCTAGACCAAGCTCCCCTCTTCTTTACGATCATCTTATCAAATTATTTAAATTTTCGTTGAGCCTAGAGCTGATTAAATAAAAGACAGCAAATTAAAATTCAAAGTCGAAATGGTATTTCCATGTCTGGAAAATATATTCGAAAAATACATTAGACCTGGAGCAATGACAACAACGGTTACAACACAGACACTATTAGATTGACCGCCGAAATCTTAAACTGAGAACCATTGAGCCTAATAACTCACAGTCACTGTTGTCGTCTTATCGTCGGAATTCCTGCTATCCAACGTTGAGAAGGTTTATCAAGCGACATATCGTAACAGTCAAGGGCTTGGCTTTTTTTTAAAACCCAAATGCATAAACACAAATACATGTGGGTTTTATTTTAAATTGCCTACTTGATATTAATTATCCCGCCCACACCTTTTTCCGTTGCAGTTGGAACAAGGAAAAAAAACTCAAAATATAAGCCAAGATGCCCATAATTTGATTAATTATCGTTAACCGATGTACACAAATACCTAGGTAGGAAGAGATTTAAAAAAAAAATGCCATGAAACTAAAATCAAAATTATAAATAAATAAACAGGCCTAAATATTTGTTTAAAGCCCACGACCAGGGTAGGGCTTTAAAAAAAACTCAATATCTTTGGACCCGGAATTTTTCCTTACTGTGTAGGCCCACTTGGAAGTTTGAGTTATATTAGCATACAGTTAGTTCTGGGTTTTGTTTCCGTTTCCTGGTAAAGATTGTGACTTTTCTCTATGCTGTTATATTTCAGAGAAATGTTGTATTTCAGTGATTTCAAGTGTAGTGGATTTTATATATGATTTCAGTTGATTTAAATTAATATTTTTTATACTATACTTGATTAATTGAGCCAGATGTACTGACTACTATGAAATGTGGATTGTGGATATTTCATTGACATTGTCTTGTTTTTCAAAAAAATCTTTTGATTTCTATTCAAATTTTAAATAATCTATTTCATTCTCCTAATAATTTTAGTCATTTTCAACATTTATTTCAAAAGAGAGGACAATGAAAGTATTAAAAAGAGATTAAAAAAAGAACATTTCTATCAGCTAAATATGTTTGTATAGATAAATAGATTAAAACTCGTTCAGACTTTCCACATTGCTAAACCACACAGTGTGTTTACTATCTAGTTCT
This sequence comes from Biomphalaria glabrata, assembly GCF_947242115.1. NCBI lineage: Eukaryota > Metazoa > Mollusca > Gastropoda > Planorbidae > Biomphalaria > Biomphalaria glabrata. Next base: position 14,349,369 of record NC_074714.1, read on the forward strand.
AGTGACTTCTAAGTAACGTTCAATTCATGCAAGCAACAACTTAACAATTGACGTTTTGATGGTTTAGTTTTCACATACTATTGGATAAAATTTTAAAACATACTGGTCACGCGGAGGTGACTATATCACACTATTAAATGTGGTCTGGATTAAATATGTGTAAAATTGTCTTTAAATCCAAACGAGGGATCTTATTAATCATGATATTCATTTTGAGCTTGAGAATTTCAACACCCGCAAACCATGACCCATGTCTTGAAAAGGTAAGATTGATTCGAAGACATTTCAAAATCTTTTTTTTTACAAAGCCTATATTTACTCACTATGTCTGTCTGATAAAAATTTGTACATGTTATTTCTCCTACACATAATCTCGGATCAAGTTAAACTTTTGTACAATTGTTAATTATCAATTGTACAATTATTGACCTGATAAAACAATAATCAATAATAAATAATCAATAATAAAAAAAAATTAACCAATTATTAAATTAACTATTGGTAATTAATTATTTTCTTCAATATCTTTAACAAGGTAAAGAAATTGTACTTGACTAATGTGGAGGCATAAGTTGATTTCGTTCTCTTGAGAGAAAATCTTGAAACTAACAATAAATAACTATAAAACCTTCTATTTTCATAAGCACTTTCCTGGTACAGTGGGTAGTGTATAGACATGATGAGACTTGAATAGGCTTTAGCACTCGAGATCTAATTCAGGTCCTTCAACATTTTTAAAAAATTTAATTGTTACAAAACAGAGATTCATCTTTAGTGTACTCCCCCCAGCCGACACCAAAAATAGAAAAGCCTAGACATTGTTAGGATTTAACTTTTTTTCTATAGTTTTTATTTTGATCCATGGAATTTTCTGGCACATGATTTTAAATTTCAGAAATTCTTTCCACACTGAAGGTTATATTTCTTAGCTTTAACCTCCTGCAAGATTTCCAGGAATGACATTGAGGGGGAGGGGGGGGGCGAACCCATGAAAACAATCAAAGTGCTACACCACACATACAGGAGGTCATATGTTAAAAGTATTTTCAAGGCAAAAAAGTAACAGAAATGACACTATGACCAATCTCTATGAGGAGATCAATTTGAAGTAACAAATGTCTCCAGTGTGATTGTTTATCTTTCCTGGAAAGCTGTTGTTTGCCAACACATCAGTTTATCTTATCTACAAATATGACACAAAACTATCTAATGAATGAAACAGCACTTAGTATTAACCAACGCTTGAACTTATCAGCATGGTTGATACCATTGACCTGACAAGTTATCTTTGCCTTGAACTAGGAAACATGTGTTCCAACATTGGGGCTTGGTGGCGACTTATAAGACCAGATTCAGAAAAAATAAATAATAAAAAATTAAAAAATTGACCAAAGTAATTATTATTACATTTTTTTTTCGCTATAAGCGAGTTTAAATTGGAAAACATCTATATTGATGATTCGTTCACTTCAAAAAAAAAAAAATTAACATATTTTCCTTTGTAAATATGCTAATTTATCATTTAAATTTGGACTGGGGGAAACAGAAAGGTTACAAATACTTCTAAACAGAATTTTAAAAAAAATGTAGAGCCAAATTGCTTAAGTTATCAACCGAGAGGTTTGGACTCAAATCCCTATTGGAATCTTTAACTTCGGGGTTTTAAAGACACCCCCCAGTCCCACTAACTTTAATGGGTACCGCGGTAGTTGGGGAAAGTAAAGGCGGTAGATAGTTTTGCTTGTCCTGTTTATCACCAGAATTAAGATTCAAGCCTACAAGAAATATGCCTAAGTTTCGCCTAGACCGATCAAACAACGGCCCGCGGCCACATCCGGCACGCGACTTTATTTCATCCGGCCTGCCAAATGGCACAAAGTGTAGAAAATCACTCATCAAAAACAAAAAAGTTGAAACATTTTATCTTTACCTACGTTAGGGCTTTCACTTTTCTCTGAAGGATTGATACCATGATCTTTAACATTTGCGTGTTTGTGAAATGGGATTCTGAATCTACCAGGAAAAGTGAACGGATTTATTTATTTTTTTGTGGAACATGGTAATACGCCATTATGTTTGTTTTGTAAAGCTAGCTACAATGTTGCTCACATTTTACGTAGAGAAATGAAGCCATGCGTGTAAAAAAAATATATACTTCAAATATCTCATGAATTAATGTAAGACCTAGATCCACGGGTTTCTTCAAAGTTTCTCGTAGGCCTAGTTTCAGATGAATTTCATTTCGTCGTTGTTATCTTTTCGCTCATGTGGCCCGCGACATGAGTGTCGAAAATAAAAATAGCCTGCTGGTCAAATTAGGTTGGACATCACTGGCCTAGACTGATCCATTTCTTTCATAACACACAAAGAGAGAAATAGTTTAGAATTTGTTGTTTTACATGTATCTGATCATCTCTTAGTTTGTAGTCTATCTGATCATCTCTTAGTTTGTGTTGTATCTGATCATCTCTTAGTTTGTGTTGTATCTGATCATCTCTTAGTTTGTGTTGTATCTGATCATCTCTTAGTTTGTAATCTATCTGATCATTTCTTAGTTTGTGTTGTATCTGATCATCTCTTAGTTTGTAATCTATCTGATCATTTCTTAGTTTGTGTTGTATCTGATCATTTCTTAGTTTGTGTTGTATCTGATCATCTCTTAGTTTGTGTTGTATCTGATCATCTCTTAGTTTGTGTTGTATCTGATCATCTCTTAGTTTGTGTTGTATCTGATCATCTCTTAGTTTGTAATCTATCTGATCATTTCTTAGTTTGTGTTGTATCTGATCATCTCTTAGTTTGTAATCTATCTGATCATTTCTTAGTTTGTGTTGTTTCTGATCATTTCTTAGTTTGTAATCTATCTGATCATCTCTTAGTTTGTGTTGTATCTGATCATCTCTTAGTTTGTAATCTATCTGATCATTTCTTAGTTTGTAATCTATCTGATCATTTCTTAGTTTGTGTTGTATCTGATCATTTCTTAGTTTGTGTTGTATCTGATCATTTCTTAGTTTGTGTTGTATCTGATCATTTCTTAGTTTGTGTTGTATCTGATCATTTCTTAGTTTGTGTTGTATCTGATCATTTCTTAGTTTGTGTTGTATCTGATCATTTCTTAGTTTCTAATCTATCTGATCATCTCTTAGTTTGTAATCTATCTGATCATCTCTTAGTTTGTGTTGTATCTGATCATTTCTTAGTTTCTAATCTTTCTGATCATTTCTTAGTTTATCTGATCATTTCTTAGTTTGTAATCTATCTGATCATTTCTTAGTTTGTAATCTATCTGATCATGTCTTAGTTTGTAATCTATCTGATCATTTCTTAGTTTGTAATCTATCTGATCATCTCTTAGTCCTACTTTTAGATTTCACTTTTTTCATGGAAACATTTTGGAAAGAAAAGGTTGGATGGAAAGTTTAGATATCTCCGAAACTTGCAGCGAAGTTGATAGAGTATAGCACTAATAAAGCGAATGTCGTGGGTTCGATTTCCATACTGCACGTTTTTTTTTAAATAACGATTCTATCCATTCCGGTTCCGATAAGATCCGATCTAAACAAAAATCAAATTCGTATAGAAATCACAGACCCTTATCAGCTTTATAAAGTAAGAACCACTTTAAAAAAAAAAGTATACTAGATGTCACAAGATAACTAAATCTCTATCTACTAACATTTCTTAACCATAATCATACCAAGAGTAATTAATAATTTTGTTTTTTTTTCACTGTCCCCAAACAGGAAATGAACATTTGTACCATTGAACTATTGGAAGGTAAACATAACTCATTTTGTCTTTGTGACGATTCGTTCTATAGTTTAGTCCAGTGTTTCCCAAACTTTTTCCTTAAAAGAACACTTCGCACATTCTGAATATTTAGCGGAACACTTTGCTTATTTTTTTAGAGACATTAATTCACATGGTGGCCTACTAGTTAATTATGTCAATAGTTCGTGCAAAACGTATGCACGCCTCGCAAAACACTGGGGTTCCGTGGAACACAGTTTGGGAATCATTGGTTTACTCATTAAATACATTGTGAAATTACGGTGATTTTTTTAAGTGAACTTAATGAAGAGATAAAAGGAAGGACACTATTGTAATGGGATAAATCCTTTAAGTTAATTTTTCAACATGACAGAAATCGTGGGAAAAAATGGATAGGATTTATATTTAATATATTTCATTTAATGGACAGGCAATTTGTTTCTAAACAGTGCAATGTCCTCGCGTCAGTTCATAAAAGAAAAACAAAATAAAGGTACATTTGAATTAGTAAACAAGCAATCTCCTCTTTATTCTTTGGGTACTGAGTGCGATGCACTGCTAGGAAATATTCCACAGAAATACATTTAAAATGTTTTATTTAATTCTGCAAAAATAGCTGTTGATTATTTTTATGCCTACTAGTTTGTGGTAACACACGAGGGTAATCTTTTTCTGGGCTTATGGAAAAGCCCATTAAAGGACAAGCCGGGAAAAGGAACCTTAGCCTCCAAGGGCCACAAGCGGTGGAGTTGACCTTCTTTGTGTTATTCTGGCGATAAAAAGAAGAATTACGAAGGATTTCATCATGGGGCTCGGCCTCCGGACTCATCATGGCCAAAGAAACCGTTAGTGGTTCAGGGAGCCTTGAGCCCTCAAAAAGAATGTGCTTAAATGATCATCTTGTTGACAAAGGGCTTTTGAGAGTTGGTCTAGGATATCATAGACCTTTGGCCAGATTGTTTTTGGGAAACTAGAAAGCCAACCTACAGAAAATGTATGCATTACTCAATGTAAAATTATTTTAAAAGTTGTTCAATAATTGATCAAATTTCCCCAGAATGTAACATAACAATGACATACAAATCACAGAAGATGAACATGATTTATTTAAAAGTAAATGGCCAGCTAATGAATATTCAATGGACTTATGGTAAGATCTCAAAACTATATTCATATTACAGTAGCCTCAACGGTAGAAAGCTAAGATAGATTTGCATTTGGGATGTAGATGACAATAATACAGTGTGATATGAAATACCATTTTTTTCCAGTATTGTACTAATGTTTTGTTTTTTTTTTCAAAAGGAAACCTCAGAATTTGCGCTATTCAGTTTTAGCTTTATCATCATAGGAATCCTTGGGCCTTGGGCCTCTTTTCTTTGCCTCTTTTTTGGGCTTTATGTGCCTCTTTTATGGGCCATCTTGCCTCTTTTGTGGGCTTTTTTTAACAGTCATAGAAATATTATTTAATATCAAAGACATACTACCTAACCAATGAACCCCCTAAAGACAGAAAAATGATACAAGTATACTCTACTCCAGAACAATCAACACAATATCAGATATCCCTGACGCCCAACACCCTATTTCTAAAAAAATACATGAGCATTGTACAGGTATATGAAATCAAACTAGATAATTCTCTACCCTAAAGTCCATTATTTTCCTAAATGTTAATCCCAAGTGATTAGGATCAAACACCTTATTATTATGTAGACATTTGAGCCAGCTAGCCCAAACAAGATTCCTGTATTCGGAAATAATAATCAAGTTAAAGTAATGTATCATTTTATTTTTTAGTTTTGGCAGCTTGTTTAAAATAATAGACCAGTTAATATTTACATAATTGGATCCTTGCGCTGCAAATGTTTCTATGATTTCAACGATCTTGGTTTTCGCAATTGAAGGCGATACCCAATGTAGGGTAATTTTCAGCCTTTCTTCCTCTATTGGGAAGATCTCAACCTTGAAGGAAGTCTCACTACCGAAAGACTTACCAACAAGTCTGTCTCTTACTTTCGCAGTTGTTGGTACCAAAAACCATGTATAAGGGTTTTCGAACCTATATAATGCTGTTACTTCAGCAGCTGACAACTTGAGAGCCTCTAAAAGGCTCCCAATAGAAGATTTCATGGCGTTATTGCCAGATAGTTTCAACAGGAGAGTACCCTTCGGGTGGACAAGACCACCCTCTAAGTCCTTTTTTTCAATCAAAAACGTCGGATAAGACATTCTTTGGATGAATGCACAACAATAACAAAAGGAACAGGAAATGAACAATATAGGAAGTATGACGCGATTGGAACGCGACCGACTTGAAGAAAATAACAAATATGAAGAAGAACGCAAAATTAACACTGCAATTTGAAAATTTAACTATATCGATATACTCCCCTGACAAATAAAACCAGGAGCAATCAAAACTCCTAAGCCAGAAGCAAAGAGCGTCCAAAATCCTGCAAGCAAAGCATTCGAATTCACTAGATCTAGATTACAGATAAAACATCCGCCATCTTGTATATGTAGAGAAAGCAATGTTATAATACAAAGTAGCTATTAACTTTGAAATGGAAACAAAATGTCATACAAAAAAAAATGTGAAAGAAGTGCATATTTAACTAAAGTTTTAGCACTCGATTTACAGTTAGAATAGTTTGAATATTTTTGGTGACACTAATTTCAAAAAAAAAAATATATTTATTAAAAAATGACAAAATTATATGTTTGGTTCACATAATTTTAAATATGTGCTAACCCTACCAAAAAGCTTCCGTTAGAAGTAGGTTTTTGATGAAAGCCCATGGCTATTCTAAAACTAAAATTTGCCAGCTCCCAAAGGCCTTAAGATTATTCTGTTCTTCAATAGCCATGGATGTTGTTCAATATTCCCACATCTCAACTTGACTATTACAAGTTAGAAACCTGTGTTTTTATTTATTGTGCTTTATGTAGACTCTGAGACGCAGTTTTTGGTAAGGACCACGCCTGTATATAAAGAAACATATCAATCACAGCTGGTCACCTGCAGCAGTGCTCAACTTGACAAAGAATCTCTTCATGATAAAAACTTGGAGTTAGAGAAGGTAACTTTTGTGAATAAAAAAATCAACGAATTTTATCTTAAAGTTATGTACAAGGCTTTAAAATGTTGGTTAGGCCTAGTGATTGTTATCTTGTCCACTGCAAAACAATATCTAGATCTAGGTCTACAAACAAACTCGTGCAAGTGTTCCTTATTCCCCAGTACAATTAGAGCATTGAACTAGCTGCCTAACCCAGCCATGAAAAATAAATTACTTAGCAGAGATTAAGTCTGTAATTAAATGCATGACAATTAACAAATGGATTCGCGTGGACGTGATTATCATCTTTTTTAGAAACGACTGTAATGTACAAGATAAAAAGATTGAGAACTATAGGCCTACATATGATTCGCCTCCATCTTTTTATCTACTTTACTGAAGAGCTACATCACAAACTATGAATATGTTGATTTTTTACTGTTGTATCAGTGATTATAATAGTAGAGCTGTAGATCTATATATGATTATATTTGCACTTGTTTATATTTAACTATTGGTGTACTTTTCTACGAAAAAAAACAAAAAGAAAATTGAATACGTTTTTGATGTATGCTCACCAAACTTGTTAAAGATATCCAACCACACATTTTACATTAGAAAAAAACAAAAGTAAAACAATCATGCTGTAATATGTAAAAAAAATATTTTTGCCCCGGGGGGGGGGGGAGTTTTAAATAGATGAGGATATGAGGAAGAGCCCTGCGTAAAACTAAGATACGTCTTCCAGGACGTTAAAGGTTGTATTGGTCCAGTGGTATAGCTGTGTGTCACCGAGACGTATTGGTCCAGTGGTGTAGCTGTGGGTCACCGAGACATATTGGTCCAGTGGTATAGCTGTGGGTCACCGAGACATATTGGTCCAGTGGTATAGCTGTGTGTCACCGAGACATATTGGTCCAGTGGTATAGCTGTGTGTCACAGAGACGTATTGGTCCAGTGGTATAGCTGTGGGTCACAGAGACATATTGGTCCAGTGGTATAGCTGTGGGTCACCGAGACATATTGGTCCAGTGGTATAGCTGTGTGTCACAGAGACGTATTGGTCCAGTGGTATAGCTGTGGGTCACCGAGACGTATTGGTCCAGTGGTATAGCTGTGGGTCACCGAGACATATTGGTCCAGTGGTATAGCTGTGGGTCACCAAGACGTATTGGTCCAGTGGTATAGCTGTGGGTCACCGAGACGTATTGGTCCAGTGGTATAGCTGTGGGTCACCAAGACGTATTTGTCCAGTGTTATAGCTGTGGGTCACCAAGACGAATTGGTCCACTGGTATAGCTGTGGGTCTCCAAGACGTATTGGTCCAGTGGTATAGCTGTGGGTCACCGAGACATATTGGTCCAGTGGTGTAGCTGTGGGTCACCGAGACGTATTGGTCCAGTGGTATAGCTGTGGGTCACCGAGACGTATTGGTCCAATGGTATAGCTGTGGGTCACCAAGACGTATTATCCAGTGTTATAGCTGTGGGTCACCGAGACATATTGGTCCAGTGGTATAGCTGTGGGTCACCGAGACGTATTGGTCCAGTGGTATAGCTGTGGGTCACCGAGACGTATTTCTAGATTGGCATCCTTGTAGGTTCTTTTTCTGATATCCTCACCCCAAAACGAGCACATATAGTGCATGGATCGAGGTTCCTTGAAGGGAATGCTACACAGACCTGAAGAGTCATTTTTGTTTCGTCTCAGAACAAACTGTTACCCTGTCGTTTTCTATTTTTGCAGGTTGTTAAGCAAAACTTTATTTCAACACTCCTCTGCGCTTCAAAATAAAAGCTTTAATGGGTGCTTTAAACGTACCCAGGGAAAGTTGAGCTTTTAGTGCGAACAAGGAAAATGTAGGAGTCGAACTGTAAAAGATTAAACTGTACTGTTATATACATGTATTTGAGCTATAATGATTTATTTTTTTGTTCTAAGATATACACATATTCAACGTGGTTCCCTATATCAGACAACATACACTCCTATATTGTAGATATTGTAAGTTTGGATGCACCGAAACAGGCTGTGCGATTCTTGATTCAAGTACCACGCAAATCTAGTAAGTTTTCAAATTATTTTTTAACATAATGTCTAGTCTATATAAGGACCACATAAAATGGGATTAATGTTATTAAGTGTTTCTTCATATAGTAACGAATTTGCCATTACAGATTCCTTGTCCCCTATTGTAGTTGTCACCATTTACCAAGACAAGGCAGCGTTTGCGGTCTTTGAACAAACAAATAAGTCCAACATTGAACACTATTATAGTCTGATTGAATGCTCGAAAGAAATGACGAAGGATCAATTAGGCTTAATGAATTGGCAGCTTAGCGAATGCTTCAATATCAACAATAGCATTCAATATAACCACAAAATGAAGGTACACAATTTACTTTAACTAACATCCTTTTCTTTATTGGATAATAGTTCATCTCGCGAGATCTTCTTCTTCTTCTTCATCGTTCTCATTGTTATGTTGGAGTGTTCATATGACTAGACCAATACATGAGATGAACTGCGCAGTGGTTTCCAAATCAGGGAGCTCTCCATATAGTTTTCTTTCTATTGGGGTGATTTGGGGCCAATGTCTTATACGGGCCTCTTGGTAGAGAGAGCAGTTTTGGAGGACGTGGTCGGCATTTTCTGGTGATACTCCACATGGGCAGATTTCACTGGTTCCAATTTTGAGCTTCCGGAACATGTGTTGTCGCATTCTGTTGTGTCCGGTCCTGAGTCGAAAGATTAGACGTTGGTCTTGTCGGGATAGCTTATAGTAAGCATCATCTTTCTTGTGATTTGGATGGGAGCTCGTCCATTTCTCATTTATTTTATCTACAATTAATTTCTTCATTTCTTCTGGATAGAGAGCAGAGTTTACTTGTGAGTTTGTTCTCCCACTCTTGTCGAGTGTGTCAGCCTTCTCATTTCCTGCTAGTTGTATGTGAGCTGGTATCCATTGAATGACAGTTTTTTTGCTGTTGTGGTTGAGCTTTGTGAGTGCTGTTCTGAGGTTTTTAATATAAGGGGAATCAGAGTTTTGCAGGCTTTGGAGGGTTGTTTTTGCGTCTGTTAGAAAGACAATCTGACTGTGAGGGGAACTTGGATGATTTGCTAGCATGGTAGCAGCTAGTGCTAGTGCTTCCCTTTCTGCTCTGTGACTGTCAGAGAGCTCTCCAGTTGCAAAGGATTTTTCTAGTTTTCCTCCATCTGGCCATTCGATAAGTATTCCAGCTCCTCCATTTGTGGTGGCTTTATGGGATGAGCCATCCGTGTAAACTCTGATCCACTGATTGCTAGGGTAATTTGTATGTAGAAAACAGTTCACTATTTCCTTGAGCTCTGTTGGTCTGTAATCAGATTTTCTTTTTATGTTTTCAATATGGTCCCTTATAGTAGGAAGAGGGCTTTCGTCCCAGGGTGGAGATTCATTATAGTGTATCGAGGATTCCAGAGTAATTTTTTCAAGTTGGTGTTTCTTTTTTAGGTTTAGAGATTCCTGTATGAAATTGGTCCTTTTGAGACGGTTTTTTGTGCCAGTTTTGTGGCCAACACTCCAAGACCAAAAGTCTAAAAATCTTACAATGGAACGCAGAGGGCATCCAAAAGAAAAAAGAAACTCTAAAAATATTTCTGCATGAGAAAGAAATTGATGTAGCTTGCATCCAAGAAACTCATTTGAACAGTAATCTTCGTTTCTCCATTAGAGGCTACACCTGCATCAGACAAGATAGAGAAATCAGACCCAAAGGAGGAATCCTCACCCTCATTAAAAATGATATCCCTACCACAGACATAATTATGCCCAACTCCTCAGAATCAGAAATAATGGGAACTAAGCTAATTCTCCCAGATGGAAATATAAATCTATTTAACTGCTACTTCCCACCAGACAAGGAAATAGAGATTGACCACATTAAAATACCTGACCAAGAAGACTGTCTAATCTTAGGAGATATGAATAGTCACTCTCAGAGCTGGGGATACCCAGACCTAAATGCCAGGGGAGAAGAAATTGAAGAATGGCAAGCAGAGAACAGACTTATCTTGCTAAATAAACCTGAGGACAAACCAACCTTTTTTTCAAGAGCCTGGCTAACATCAACCACTCCAGATCTAGCCTTTGCAACAGACAACTTATCCAAAAAGTGCACTAGAGAAGTTGCAGACCAGCTAGCCACCAGCGACCACAGACCCATATTGATCAGTATCGATACCTCCTTCAAAATATCAGAAAACTCCACCATCCCCAGATGGAACTACAAAAAAGCCAACTGGCACCTATTCTCAAAGCTCACAGACCTATATACAACTTCAATAAACTGCAAATCAAATCAGGTTAATAAGTCATTCTCAGCTTTCTCCAAAGCAATACTCCTAGCAGCTAAGGAATCAATTCCTAGAGGAGCAAGAAAAGATTATATCCCCAACTGGTCTGATCACCTTCAACAACTCCACAATGCCACTATTGAAGCCAGAAACACAGTAGAAAATAACCCTTGTATAGAAAATAACATAAATCTAAAAGCAGCTAACGCAGTTTTCAGGAAAAATTACCTTTCCGCCATGAGGAAAAGTTGGCATGAAAAAACAGAACAACTAAACGTAGATAGAGATGGCCACAAACTCTGGCGTATAGCCAAATGTCTCAACCAGGAAGAAAACAGAACAACTCCTATAGTAATAGAAAAGGACAACAAACCCCTGAAAGGCCAAGAAGCAGCAAATAAATTCATTAAGTTTTTCCAAAGCGTAGGACAAATACAAATTAATGAAAGTAGAAATAAAGATGTAAACTCAGAAATCCAAGATAAATTTAAAGAAAACAATCCAGCTTACTCCTTGGGAATGACCACTAATCTTAAAATGAAGGAACTAGATGAATCCCTAAAAGCCCTCAAACCAAAACAAGCCCCGGGCCCAGACAAAATATCAAATGACATGCTTCTTCACTTGGGTCCTCAAGCCAAAAGAAAACTGCTACAATTATTCAATGCTAGCTGGAAATCTGGCAGAATTCCAAACATCTGGAAAAAAGCCATTATGATCCCTATACTAAAGCACGGCAAGCCAAGAAATAAACTGGATAGCTACCGTCCCATCAGCCTCACTAGCTGTACCTGCAAACTGATGGAAAGAGTGATAAATAGAAGGCTGACATGGATCCTTGAGTCAAATAACCTACTCACTGAAGCCCAGGCTGGCTTTAGAAAAGGCAGATCAACAGAAGATCAAATTGCCTTCATCACACAAGAAATAGAAGACGGCTTTCAAGAAAAGAAACCAACAACAATTGTGTGGGTTGACTTAGAAAAAGCATTTGACAAAGTCTGGGAACAAGGTCTCTTGCTCAAGCTAATCCAGCATCACATATCCCACAGAATGTACAACTGGATAAAGGAATACCTAAATAATAGAAAAGCCTTAGTTTGCATGCAAGGACAAAGAAGCCACACAGTGGGTATAAAAAATGGTGTCCCCCAAGGAGGAGTCCTATCCCCAACACTTTTCCTAATATTCATAAACGATCTAAATCAAAACCTACCCAAAAAAGTTAAGAGCAGCATGTATGCAGATGACCTTGCCTTAATTAGCACAGAAGAATATGTAGGAACATCGAAATTTCGATTACAAGATGCTCTTGATAAACTCAATAATTGGTCCAAAGACTGGGGCATGTCCATTAACCCAAAAAGACAACATATACCATATTCTCATTGTCAACAAAACAACAAACAATAAAATTAACATTAGATAAGGAAGCTTTAGAAAAAAATGATAGCCCTACTTATCTTGGAGTCACCTATGACCCGAGACTAACCTGGAAAAACCAAATAGATAAAACACAGAGTAAAGGCATCCAGAGACTATCCCTCTTGAAAAAATTAGCTGGCACAGATTGGGGAGCAAATCACAACATCCTGAAAAAGACCTATACCAGTTATGTAAGACCTGTACTAGAATATGGTGCCACAGCATGGGGCTCAGCAGCCCAAACCAACCTTAGAAAAATAGACAAGGTTCAAAATATTGGTCTAAGGATAATGACAGGAGCAATCAAAACAACACCCATAAGAGCTATGGAGGAAACCGCTGCCCTGATCTCTCTGGATGAAAGAAGAGAAATAAAAATCCTTTCCCAATTCACAAAATTGGAAACCTTGGAGAGGCACCCACTCAGAACAAAAATCCACAAAACTGGCACATCTCGCGAGATGATTTGTCACACTCCGTGTACGCATCGTTGAATGTATCACTGTAGAAGTTATATTATTATTATAGCTTTTATATAGCGCTACTTTCATGCTTATAGCATGCTCAGAGCGCTTTGGTCCAATCTCATTTGTGGACCAGTGGGGGGGGGGGGGGTATCTAGGAGTTGGTTTTCCGTGCTGCCTTTAGGCGCTCAGTAAACACAACTCTGCCCAAGTCGGGTGTCGAACCTCGAGCCCCCTTATAGATAGCCAAGTTCAAACGCACTTAGCCTCTCGACCACGCTTCCCACTTTACTTATATAATGTTTGCCACCCAATATCTAGTTCTTTGATTTATTTTCAGCCAGGAAAATTTGAAACTTTTCCTTTGGATGATGGACAAGATTATCAAATCTGGGTGAGATGGTTGGCTAATTTTTCATTCCTCTATAAATAAGATTATTGTATTTGTTTAAATGCCAGATAATAGATCACTAATGGATCTACATATAACGCTATTCTCCTGCATTGTCTACCAGATTGACTCAGAGAACGGAATAACACGTGATCTCGCTTTTAAAACTCCAGTGTTCGGTCGTCCAGACCAAGGTCAGTAGGTAGAAACTAAGCTCACATTGTAAAAAGGAACTTTAAAATATTTGCATGGGCTGGGAAAAAAACAACAACAATGTTTGATATTACAAAACAAAACTTACAACAATAATTTCATTGCAGATATAGGCCTACAGTTTATCAGTGCATTCATTACAGGTAAAGACTCTGGGATTGAAAAAACAGAGAGTAAGTAATTCATAAAAAGGACTTTATATCTCATTGCATAGTTCTAAAATTATTTTATAACGGCACAGATTGTATCATAATAATTCTATTGTAAATCATTCCGCAGCCTCTATTTCAAGGATAGATTCAATTGTCAATGAACAGATCCTGCAAAAAGTCACAAATACAACTCTGTTCTCTCCCAATGTAACCTCAGGTATACAGGAAGATGTTCAGGAAGATGTTCAGGAAGGTGTTCAGGAAGATCTCCTACCTGAAAATCTGACCGTGGCTGTATGTATCGGCACAGCTGTTCCCTTGTTGGTCATTTTGGTGGTTGTTATTCTGTTCATTGAAAGACAAATAAGACTAAAAGGTCAGTTGTCTCAAAGTTGTATTTACGTCTTATTAACACTTTTAGTTTTAATGTGAATGTATTTTGTAATCGTGAATGTACAAGTGAACAACATTTTTAAATAAATAGAATAGAAATCGTATTTAAAAAAGAATAATAAAAACATTCTATATATATAATTCTCTTCATGGCTCAACAGTCACCAAGACGTCATGGAAAGATCACTCTTTTACTTCTACAATTCGGACTAGAGTTACCCCACGTAACTTTAGCGGCGAAAAAAAAGAGGGGAGGGGGAGTACAAGTATTCACCCGTCAGTCCGTCACTAAATAGCAGAGCCGGACTTAACCATTGTGGATTTTGCGGGGCCAAGTTTGGGTAGGGATACGGACAATAAGGGAAAATTAATAGTATGTATTAGAAAATAAATTCGTCTTTGTATTTTATTCATTCCTGAATGAAGCATGTTTTTTTGTCTCCCTACAATGTGCAGCGAGTTCCAAACCATTGGTTCATGCCCTTAATTAAAAGCCCGCAAACCTAAAGGCGTCCATGTCGTGCAGAGCTGAGAGTTGTATCTAAAGAATGCAAGGGTAGATGTCTTCAAGAAGAACTGATATATTTTCTAATTAACAGAATGTGTTGTTTGATAAAACTGTGAAGGAACATAGAAAGAGTAAATTTCCTTTTCACTCTAAGTATTATTAGTTTGTAAAAAGGTTTTTTCATTATCAGCTCACAATTTCCTTGGCCCACGGTCAACGAGTGTGTAATGGGGCCAGCACAACGACCAACCGCCTTTACTTTTACCCAACTAATGTCAGAGCTTGGATGGACTCAGAGGCTCAGGTCCCGAAATTCAAAATAGTCTTCACCGAGATTTGAACCCGGGACCCCCGGTCCAGAAGCCAAGCGCTTTACCACTCAGCCAACGATGTGTAGTTTAAAACAAAAATATTTTTGTAAGAAAGGAAACAAAAGTGCGATCAATAATGTATGTGGCTGCTTCTGCAATTTCTTCTTAATGGCATTTTCGTGTGACTTTGATTTTAAAAAAAAAATGTTTTCTTAAGAAATGCAATACATTGTCCAACAACTCAGTTGTAGATGTTGCAACACCTAATAGTATCCTAACAACTTTATCATTAAAAGCAGGACATGTGTAAACAAATTTTAGCTTTGAGTTGGGGGGGGGGGGGAGAAAGAATAAATTCATAGAGAAATTAAAATAAAAACTGTTGGCGGGAATATACATTTTTTTCTTAAAATAGCGGCTAAACTAAGCAACAGTTACATAAAAAAAGATAGTTTAAAATTATGATGTACATAGGCTACAACTGCGAATGCAGTAGATCGCGACCCCATTGCGGGTTGACTAACAATTTGTCAGGGGTCCCTTATGACCATCGAAAATATGGATTTTTGTCCATTCAAACATGTAAAGGTTTTCTAATTTCCATTGGAATTTACTAAATATACTGTTATTTGAGGATAGATGTTGCAGACAACTGAATCAGAATTTATTTCGAACATTTTAATTGTCCAGCAGATATATTTTGTATACGTTTGAATTAATGCAGATCATTGTATATCTTCAACAGTTAATAATCACACTGTTAATGTTAATGAAACTATTAAGGATACTACTTACGAGTAATTCCTATTGATCAAAATATATTCTTAAAAACCATGATATTTGGGCAAAACGGTGTACATTTTAAAAAATGTTAAAAAAGGCATCCATAAATTTTAAATTCTATGCGTAAACTTTGTTTAGAAATCCACAACACATTGGACAACATGAACCTTGGATGAACTCCTAATGGAAGCAGGGGAGGAAAGCTTGGGTTTCTCTTAGTTCTCTAGTAAGAAACTCTATTGTTGAACGTAGTTCCTTGTAGATTCCAAGTGATCCTTCAGTTGTCTCCCCGCAGCTCTTAGACACTTTTGTAAGACATACACCACTGTTTCCTCTACCTGCCCTATTCGTTACAACAGGAACTGAACCCCCCCCCCCCCCATTATGTCATTTGCACCGAAAATATTGACATGCTTCCAACCTAATCTGCTCTCTATGAGGAAAATGGCTTTAATCCTGGAAAACAGATAAAATGATAACTTCTATGAAAGAACATTTACGCATGTATGTAAACAAAATTTCATCCTACTTTCCATATCTACTTCATATTCCAATGGGATGATCCCATTTGCACTTGCCTGAAATTGAATGAAAGTTAAAAATGTATAGGAGACAGAAATAATTGAACAGTGAAACATTTCTCTTTAACTACACACATCTGGATCAAGCGTTTGCAGTCTTGTTCTGATTAGTCTGTGTTTGCACCTTCGTCTTCCATTTACAATAGTATACTTTTGTTCGAAAGAGACAGGAAGTTATCAAGTTTAAATACAGAAAATCGTCACATATATGTGAAAAGAAATAAATATGTAAATATATGCACGTCATGAAGAAATTATTTCATTTATTTGTAATTGGATGATAAGGAGAAATATATATGTCAAGAATATAATTACATATTGTACTGTGATTCAACAATAAGCTTTGGCTATGCAAATAAAATAGTTATATTAGACCTAGTGTTATAATTTTGTAACATTAGCGAAAGCACAGATACGTATAGGCCTATTTATGCATGAAAATAATTTACTGTTGGGAGTCGCGAATAAGTGAGGAATTGTAAAAGGGGTCGCCGAGCTAAAAAAGTTTAGAACCCCGCTGGCTTCGATTAACACATATCAATTTACTTTACTCGTGCTTAGTATTTATAGATAGTCTAGAAAACATCAAGGAAAAATTAGCATTCTTTGTAAAGCGTAACTTAGATGCATGTTTCCCAACAGTTAAAAATAGTCAATGTTTAGGAAAAGAAAAAAAAAAGATACAAACTAAAAGTCACTACCAAAGTATTGTAAAACATTATCTTCCCTACAATTTATTAGCCAAAACGAATAAAACAAAACAATTTGCTGTGTGCTTAAAGAAAGTCATTATCATTATTTTACTTCTTAATGATACTGATCTATATCTTTTTTTTCAACTATTATTTTTCCTCATCAGGTGCTTACCAAGTGAGCTGTTTCCAGATATGTAGATTTAAATCTATTTCAACTCAAGAAAAGGGACATGAGACAGAAAAGGAAGCAAATTCTTCTACAGTCACTTCAAAATTAACGCAGGTGTCTGCAGATCAATATTACCAGTCGTCGGATACTATATTAAGATCGCCGTCTGCTTTCGGAAGAACACGGATCACTGAGGAACATTGTGATTCGTGTGCGCCTTTATTAGACAGCGTCTCGTTTACATTTAAAGATCACCAGGAACATGTCTCACACATAGCATCACATAACAGTGGGCTTCCTTTTCCTTTGTATGATGACTCCTTTCACCTTCAGAGACACGACCAGTTACAGAATTATACACAAGCACTAAATTCATTTCAGACTTCACGTTTTCGTATTTTTCAACAGAAAGCTTGGAATTCTATGGAGACAATTCTAGAAGACTCCAAAGATTTATACAGCGGTTCAGGATTTCTCAATACCGAAAGTGTTCCTAAGTCTTCCTGTCTGTTTTCTACGTTTGTTATTGCTCCTCTTGCGCTGACCGACGATAATTTAAGTGTTCAAGATCTGGAAGAAGAATTTAGAATGATAAATGAGCACTATCATAAGCTGACGAAAAAAGAACAACACACAAACTATTGAAATAAAACTTAAGTGACACTGATAATACTAATGTCTTAGCAATGAATCTTCAGTAGGCCTAATAAAACGGCACACTTGTGCTTTATGTTGTAGGCATAACATTCCAGGGATGGGGCTCTGTTACATTCAAGCGAACGCCCGAAGAATCGTCACACAATGGTTTGGTGGACCGACCTGTTAGGAATGTCACTAAGGAGCGCACAGTGTGACACAAAGGGGCGACAACTAAGTGGAAAAATGCAAAATAGATAGCTTTAGCTTAATTACATGATTGTGCAGTTTTTTTCCACAGCGTGGTTTGTTTTCAGTATGCAATAAACACACCCCACTATGGGCATCAGGGGCGGACTGGCTATATGGGCATTTGAGCAAATGCCCGGTGGGCTGGTACCTACATGGGCCGGTAGGGCAACCTAAAGGGCCGAATGGATCCCACTTTGTATTAAATTGTCAAATGTTTTATAATATGCACTTGTAAAAGCGGCCTTCTGAACATCGTGTTTTAAAAGAAATCTCTCTACAGTGTAATGCTAATTTAATCTAACAATTTTTCCGAAATAATGTAATAGCCTACATCCGTAGACAGTGCTACTAGTAGGCTTCATCCATTTATGGCCTACACACTTAGCAATTAAAAAGCAACATAAGGCTTATATTTCTTATTAAAATATAGAGCTCAATGTATTCGTGTATACAATTATCGAAACTCAACATGATTTAAGGACAGGCATGCCTAAAGTTTGATGTCCATCATATGATATGAAATTTATGGGCCTGATTGAATAGAAATGCCCGGTCCGAATTTGACACCCAGTCCGCCCCTGATGAATATGTACAGTTATTTAAGTTTTCCTTTCGTCTCCTCGCCTGTCTTCGGCAAGGGCTTTTCTTTGGCCCTCAAATGTATGTCCGCGGCCTTCGTAAGAGCTCTCCGTCTTTGTGTTTCAGTTTGACCAACCCAACTGAATGTTTTCCATTTAACTCTAGTCACACTTACGTGTTCACTAACTAGTTTCTATTTCTATGTAATGTTTTCAAGCATTTCTTTCAATTTTAAACAAAGGTCAAATGAATATTATGTATGTCGTGTTTATTTTCAGTGGTTATGAGACATTATAGCAGCACAAAAATACAAATAAATAAAACTAAGAATCGATATTCCGAATATTTTAATTTATAAATCCAACAAGAATAATCACTGTAAGTAGGACTTCAGCACAGCCAAGCGTTTTGCTACTTTCTGAGCTTCAGAATTTCATTTTCTTGGTGTCAAATAAGGTTCATGTAAAAAAGGTTTGGTCCGGGCTGATATTGAAGTTTTTTCTTGTATTCAGAGCTAAGAAATGCATTATCCTGGAATCTAGAGCCTATATTCATCCTAGAAAGAAAAACACGCAGGTAACATCGAGTCATGAAGGAGTCAGCATTGATTATTGCAGGGGACATCGAGTCATGAAGGAGTCAGCATTGATTATTGCAGGGGACATCGAGTCATGAAGGAGTCAGCATTGATTATTGCGAGGACCATCCGACGAGGTAAATATAACGCACGTAGACCTACTTCTGAAATGGGTGTAAAGCTTCGTGTCCAGAAATTCAACCAATCTGACATAAGAAAATCAAGAAAAATCGCAAACGCGGAGACATTTTAAAATGATTCTATATCAGAGCAACAACACATTTCCTTACATAACAGATTCAGTAATGGAATTTAAAAAAAAAAAAAATTAATTGTGTCAAAATATTGATACCAGATCTTTATGTCTAGATGTCAGCCAAGGGTTATTTCTCTTGGTATTGGTTAACTAATACTACAAAAAGTAATGTAACAAACTATCACACAACAATAAATATTATTTAATGTCACATGCAAACAAAAATAGATGTAATTATACAGATATTTAATTAATTATATTGGCGTTAACCGACGCTATTGAAAGTAGCCTATACACAAATAAAAAGTTTCTATGTTCTCATACCTGATAGAGACGATTATAGTTTTAATGGATCCATTGATAGTTTTACCGGAAAAGAGGAGACACGTAAGTCAAAAAACAAAACATCGATGTAACGCAGGGAAAGAAATTAGGGGTGACAATTAGCTTTCTTAAAATAGTTCATTTGTATTAACTATAAGAAGCAACTGTGAAACTACAAGCACTCTAACTTTAACATAACTCAATCTGTGTATACTGTAGAAGGTGTCTGATCTGGGTCTGTATAAATTTGTACTGATCAGAAGATAGGCTGCGTGTTTCTGTACGAGTAATGTTACTTGTGAGTTCGTAGCAATACACAGACAGATCAAGACACAATAAAAGTAAATATATAGAATATGAAGATTGAATCCATAACGGGAACAGTCTAGTCACAGTCAGTGAGTCGCTATAATAAACAATGCTATACAATTACACTATATCATGGGCGTAGCCAGGATTTTTTTTTTCGGGGGGGGGGGGGATTTGGGGGTGGATTTCTTTCTCCCCCCCCCCCCCCCCCGCGAAATTTTCGGCCATTACTACCAAGCGCGAAGCCCCGCCGCCAAGCACTATTTCTGATATTGAAAGTCAACAAATTGCATATTCTGAGGTATCTACAGTGCATTTTCCTGCTATTAAAAATTTCTATTTTAAAATCCTAATGTGCTATTCTTACTGACTTAGATCCTCCCGCGCCGTTCGGCGCATTTGCCGTCAAGCTGTTTCCATAAAATTGTAGAGGTATCTACACTGCATTTTCCTGCTATTGAAAAGTTTTATTTTAAAAACCTAATGTGCTATTCTTACTGACTTAGACCCTCCCGCGCCGTTCGGAGCATTTGCCGTCAAGCTGTTTCCATAAAAATCTGTCACTGGTAATGTCTATTAAAAGTTTTATTTTCAAAAACCTAATGTGCTATTCTTACTGACTTAGACCCTACCGCGCCGTTCGGAGCATTTGACGTCAAGCTGTTTCCTTAAAAATCTGTCACTGGTAATGTCTGAAGCCTCTTCCCACCTGCCATGAGGACCTCCAAGAATGAGTGGCGTCAAGTTGTACTAGGATATCATTGCAACTCTTCTTATGCGTAATTTATTTTGCCAGAGAACATGTCCCGCAAACCTCATGCGTCGCTCTCTCACAATCTTACTAAAGGGTCGACTACCAGTTCGGCATAGGATTTCTTTGATTTAGACCCGATCTCTATAACTGACTCCTAAAATCTGTCTTAGCCATCTTTGTTGAGCCACATTTAGTGTTTTTCAATTTCGGCAGATGACTATTCACTGCAGTTTATTAATGGAGCCCTGCCACTGGTAAAAATGTGTAACCTCTCTTGAATACGCTCTTGGAATTAAGTGACTGTAGTTTGCTTTAGATTTTATATCGAAAAAAGAAGTTTTATCGTCAAAATAATCTGTTGGGGGTTTTCCACCTCAAACTGCTCTGTAGGGGGATCTTAAACTCAAAACCATCTGGAGGGGTTTTAAACTTTAAAAAAAAGCCATCTGTAGAAGAGGGGTTTAAACTTAAGGGGGATGCACAGTGAGAAAACATAGATTTAGGTCAAAAATATCGATATTTTAAAATTAATTGATTTTAATAGTTTAAAATGTCTAGAATACGAATTCCCTATCAGAATACTAAAAAAAATACGTTTTATACATCAATTTTGTATTTTAAATGTAGATATATAAGCAAAATGTTGATGTTTTGGTGAAAAATCAACATTTTGTAAGCTATAGTTGATAAGCTAATGTACGCTCTCATCCCTAACAGATGGTATCGATACAAAGGTCTACTTTTCTAGTTCCGATTATGTGCATGGTTTCTCATTCTATAAATAAATAGTACTGCAATAAACTTTCAAAATACGTCACTACCTCTTTTTTTTCCCTATATCCTCATATACACACCCACAAAGCCATATTTACGCATGCGCACCATCAAAGCTTCTCTGGATACTGTACATACACGCATGCGCACTGAAAAAGCTTCCGTAACAACAAAGTATGCACGCATGCGCACATGACGTGAACCGGTCCTTCTGTAAACTTCCTCACATCAACAATCGATTCATTATTGAAACTCAGAAATGCCAACAAAAGGTTATATGTTTGGAAAGAAAAAACGTTACTGTAAGCCCAGAGGACGACATGCTTCAAAGACAAATGCACAATTACAAAGGTAAGTCTAGATCTAGAGTTTGCTTTTTTTTTTTTATTTACTAGACAAGCGTGTGCTGACACATAAAATTGATAAAATAATGAAACCTTGGCTCTTTGAGTTCGACAACGTGTTTATCCAATGAATCACATCTAGATCTAGAATCTAGATTCTATAGACATTAAATAAATATCATGAAAATGATTGCAAACATAGAGATCTATCCTTTTATAGATCTAGTCTATATTAGGAGCATAGATCACATTAGAACTAGATAATCTCTAGAGATTAGATTATCATGTATGATGATGTATTGAACAGTATTGTAGGACTTCAACTTCAACTCAAGTCTTGGTCTTAGTTGTTTTTTTTTAGATCTAGTACATATTGTCATATATAGATCTACATTACATGTAACATGTCTCTATACATTCTTTACTTTTTATGATTAATACAATATATGATTTCTAAAATGCATTATAAAATTTAAAATAATCTTCATGTTGTGATAGATGTGACGTGTACTTTCATACTATTGAATTTTTTTTTAAAGACCCTCTAATTTATTTTTTATTTGTTTGCAGCTCTGTTTTGGACACAGCTGGATCTGAAGCAGCAACAACACAGCCTGCAAGTGCAGCTGAGCGAAAAATATCCCTAACTGCAGTTACTAACGCTGATAACACCAATAAGAGGCTGCCTGAAGATTTCATATACGTCATGATGAATTCAATGCAATTGACCACAATGGTCTCCTTGTTGTGCTGTCCACATTGCTTTGACAACAAATTAACTATGTGCATCACACAATCAAAAGGCATGGCTCATTTGATTAAAATCAAATGCCTAAATTGTGAAACATATTTGTGGTCCGACTGGACCTCAAAAAAAAGTAATGATGTTCATCTGGATATTAATGTCCGCGCTGTCGCTGCATTAAAAGAATCTGGAATCTCGCATTCTAAATTTGATAGGTTTTGTGGACTTATGAGTATGCCCTGCATGCACAGAAATACTTATAACAATCTAGCTAACATAGTCAATACTGCTATAATTGAAGCTGGTGAAGAATGTATGATTAGGGCATCTGCTGTTGTGCATGGAAGAAACATTTCACAACCTCTAACTACAGATGAAAGAATAAGTTCAACAGGCTGTCCTGTTATTACAGTTTCTTTCGATGGGACTTGGCATAAAAGGGGCCACTCATCTCATTCAGGAATTGGCACAGTTATTGATTTTGATACTGGACTCGTCATCGACACCGAAGTCCTATCAAATTATTGCCATGTTTGTGATTCAAACTCTGCAGAACTAAACTTTGATGCCTCTAAGCATATGTGTCAAAAAAACTTCAGTGGCTCAGCAAATGCAATGGAGGCCGCAGCAGCATCCAAAATCTTTTCGCGCTCTGTGGCATCCAGAAAACTTGTTTTTGGCACGATGCTGTGTGATGGCGATAGTAAATCGCATTCATCTGCCATTACCAACTCAGGATATGATGTAGAAATCTTAAAAGAGGACTGCATTAACCACATCTCAAAAAGAATGTTTAATGCTTTGAACAATTTAAAAATGTCTAACAAAAAAGAACTAAATTATAGGCTTACAAAGCCAAAAATTGAAAAAATTACAAATTACTATTCCAAAGCTCTGCGCCAAAATGCTCCCGACATTCAAAAAATGAAGCTGGCTGTTATGGGCTCATTTTTTCATATGATGAGCTCAGACCTAGATCATAACCACAGGTTGTGTCCTGATGGCGCTACATCTTGGTGTCACTTTAAGAGATCAGAGGCACTAAAACAGCCATATAAAAAACACAACCAGACCATCACATCAGAAATAGGTAAACTGTTATTTCCTATAATGAAAAGACTAACAGACACAGATCTGTTAAAAAGATGTTCTAGAATGGGAACACAAAACGCCAATGAATCTTTTCATTCCCTCATTTGGCAAAGATGCCCCAAAACAGAATTCGCAACATTAAAAACGGTAAGGGCTGCGACATACCTTGCTGTTTTGGCCTTCAATAATGGACCTGTTGGCATCAGATCAGTTTTTGACATATTAGGCATTCCCTGGACACTAAAGAACATTTCTTCTAGTGAGAAAAAGCAAAATGTCAAACTACAGCTTGTTAGAAAAAGAAAATCAATCGCATTAGTGTCCAGGAGAAAAAACTTGAAAAAACGAAGAATTGAGCATGAGCACCGGGCAGAGGTTCTAGAAGGTCCAACCTATCAATCAGGTCATTTTAATGAATAGTTTTTTGTTTTTTTTATTATCTATTATGTTGTTTTATGTAAATATTCCCTTTTTTTTCATTTTTATGGTTACAATAAATATTTTATATCATTTTAAAAACTTTAAATGCGTTTTTCTCAAAATGTATTTTTAGGTGCATGTTGTCCACAAGAATCTCAAAATCTTTAGTTCTGTATAAGTTAGACTAATAATTTTTCACATGTAGTTTATTGATAGTATATCATAGGTAATAGGCTGCAAAAATTTTCAATATGTATAATAAATTTCATTAAAAAATAAAAATAATGATGTGACCTCAGATGAAAAATGGGGTCGGAAAAAAATAAAAATTTTAAAAATTCATAAAAATAAAACCAGTAATAATTTTCAAAACAAAATTAGCCAGTTACCTATGGGATTCAAATATCTATCAGGTGCAATCAAAAAATTAAAAAAATTTTGAGTACTTTAGAATATTTTAAGAATTTTGTAAATATTGTTTATTTTCAAGATGGCCGCCATTTCCATAGCAACCCAAAAGGCTACACTCATAAAATGTGTATGGTTACTCATGTCTCTATATGTTCTATCAAGTCATGCATAAAGCTTTTCTATTTATCTGTAAATTACAAAAATTGAAATTTCATTGTGCATCCCCCTTAAAACCCCCGATTGGATTGGCTACGCTCAAATAATTTTAGTGTGTAATTTGCTTTTTTTTTTTATATTGAAGAGGTATTTTTAACATCAAACCCCTCTGAATGGGAATTTAAACTCCCTTTTGGCAACGCTCATAGCATTTTGAGTGCGTAATTTGCTTTTTTTCTTACACTGAAGATGTATTTTTTAGCCTCAAACCCCCTTGGCGGGGGGTTTAAACTCAAAACCCCTTTGGCTACGCTCATAGATTTAAGAGTGAGTAATTAGCTTTTATTTATATTGAAGAGGTACTTTTTAGCTTCAAACTCCACTGGAGGGAAGTTTAAACTCAAAACCCCTTTGACTACACTCATAACATTTTGAGTGTATAATTTGCTTTGTTTTTATTATTAAAGAGGTATTTTTTACCTTCGAACCCCGCTGAAGTAGGATTTAAACTCAAAACTGAGTCAAAACCCATTTAGCTACGCTCATAACATTTTGAGACTATCTGTGATCTTGGAATTAGGGGATTTTCGTTTGCATTTTTTTTGTTTTGTTTTATAGAACAGGGGGAGTTAACTGCAATACCCCAGGTAGGGGGTTTAAAACTCAAAACCCCTGGTAGGGGTTTTAAACTCAAACCCCCTGGTAGGGGTTAGGGTTTTAAACTCGACCCCCTCCCCCCTGGAAGGTGTTTTTAAAACTCGAACCCCCCTGGTAGGGGGTTTTAAACTCAAAACCCCCTGGTAGGGGGTTTTAAACTCAAAACCCCTTTGGTTGTGCTGGGGCAAGTGATGGTTTAGTATTAAAATATCACCTAAAAAAAAAACAAAATCACAGCAAAAATCAATCACTAAATTCCGATTTCCCCCCCCCCCCCTCCATGCACTATATGTTGTCACAATTCTTCCTCTTGTTCCTCGTTCTCATTGTTATGTTGGAGCGTTCAGATGACTGGACCAATATATGAGATGAACTGCGCAGTGGTTTCCAAATAAGCGAGCTCTCCAGATATTTTTTTTTCTATTGGGGTGTCATAATTGTGCGTTCCCTAGCAGTCACCTAAAGTGCGTCTCTACAATACTTTCTCCGTTTTGTAGAGAAAGAATAGGAATATTTGTTTAACACGAGCAAATGAGTGTGTACAGATTTAAAAATGTTTGATTTTGAAATAATGAGCCCTGGTATAATCTATAGATCAAGAACATTAGCTTACGATGAAACACCAAAGCCTAGTCACAAGACGCAGTCAGAGATGAAACTATTGTTCAATTACCAATTCTGGCATTAACAGAGGCATTAAATAGATTAATAAATATAAAGTTGTTTGATCGGCCGTGACAAGAAAATATACCACTATCTTTTGCGCATCACTCTATTGACGTTAAGATGTGCTTTGGACGCTCGACTGATGGTGCAGCAAACATCCTTTCTTATATATTACAGACGTTCCTTCAAAATAGAAGATAATTACGTCTTGCGCATTTCATGTGTCAGTCTAGTCAGTCTAGTCAATCTAGTCAGTCTAGTCATGCATACAAACAGTCGTCTCTTTACGTCAGTATTGCTTTAGTGCCTGACTTAAGTGAAAAGAATAGCGGATAAAAAGACAGAATTACAAAAACCATGGCATTCAAAGTTTTATAATATAATATAATGTGTGTAAAAAAATGAAGAAACTGATACAAGATTTACAATTCGTGAAGAAAGAAATACTGAATTTGTGCAGTGGGCAGAAAAACGAACTGGAGATTGAAGAGCGTTTGCCTGAGAAAAAGACCAAGATGAAAAAAAGATTGCCAGAAGAGAAATAAAATGGTGAGATAACTCGACCTGAAAATGCTTATGAAATACAGGTTTTTAAAGTCGTCCTAGACATAATTAGGCCTACCTCAAGTCTTAAAAGACGATTAGAAATATCAAACATCTTTTATGTAGACCTTGCCAATTTCAGAAATCCAATGACATTAGCTTAAAAGGACTTGTGCCGCCATCTTTCGAAATGCTTAGCTAGAAATAGTTTTTACAAGGCTTAAATAAACTCATTCTGTCTGGTAAAAAGTTTGTACACGTTATTTCTCCCACACCCAATATCCGATCTAGTTGAAAATTTGCATAATTATTCATTGGCATAGACAAGACATAGGCCCTAAATCAATAAAACAATTAAGCAATTAGTCATTTAATTACTGGTGATGAATTATTTTGTTTGATACCGACAAGGGAATTCAATCCTTCAGTATTCAGAGATACGATTATGTAGGGTTTAAACACGTACATTCTACATTTACCCATTTCAAATTGAACATTTCAACAATTATTTATTGTACTTAACAAAAACATGAATGAATAAACAGTTTGAATAATTAGTTAATTAATCATTGATAATTAATTATTTTGTTTGGTACCGAATAAGGGAAATAGCTTCTACATTATTGAAATATAGTTATTGTAAGTTTCTTTCCCTTAGAAAAGCTTTCCTTTTTGCTTTAAAGATTTGTAAAAATTTTGTTTGTTATTTGATTCTATGTCAAATATATAATTTATTCTATTCTCTTGTCACCCAGAGTCTGCTAGCATCACATTTTCCCGCCATAAATCTAGAGATCTGCTACATGCCCCACCGGTATCCCTAACTGCATGTGGTATCGAATCTGTTCCCTACAACAGTGGCCACAAAATTACAGCTCATTTCAAGTAGTCATAGTGTCCTTTTTTAGTTTTTGACTAAATTGTTATATGATAATCTGTACTGTCGTGAAATTGCAACAGGTCGAGAAAATGATTCATAAGATAGCGCACTATCGTGTTTAAAAAAATGAACGCATGCAACTATACGAATAATGTTTAAACACCTAGGCCTATGACTAATTAATTTCATTGATATAGGCCTACCTATAAGAAGAAGAGTAAACGACAGTCGATAAAATCAAGGTATGACACCAAGAGATGTTTTAGTGCCAAGATCAAGCATAAATTTTATTGCACCGCAAAAGAAAAATAATTTTATAAAAATTAATTAACTGGTTCGGCCAATTAGTTTGAATTCTAAGCAATAAAACTAGCCTCCAAATGAAAATACACGATATCGGAAACAGATAACCAAAACACTAGGCAAGAGCAAAGCCAAGAAAAATAAATCAATTATTTGCAAATTTAATCTATTTTCGGTTATCACATATTTTTGAAAATTTAAATGTATTCTCATAATGCTAGTCTTCAGTGGATATGTAAGCAAAAAAAAAACATCAGATGATGAGAACAGAATATTAGTAGGCCTAATAATTGCCATGGGCATGCACTTTATTATCCTGTCAGCGAACTGGTGAGCGAACCAAATGTCTTTGTAATTTGTGGTGAGAACCATTAGTCGTGAGCCAATTATCTATAAACCAATGGTCAGGTGAACCAACTGTCGTCAACGAATTGACGTTGAACCAGTTGTCGTTAAACTACTTGTGACTTTTGTCGTGGAACTTCGTTAGTTTTCAGGCTCTAACACCAGATCTAGTGGAAATCCCAAGCTTCAACAACGCCGTTGAACATTTTCTCACTGGCCTATATTAGTTAATAAGATTGTAAATCTTGATGCTGGCAGTATAAAGGTCACTGTTGTGTGTTGTCGCTCAAAATGGCGTCCACCATTACTGTTTTTAGCAAACTTCGCTTATTATCAAATGTTCCACGTACGCTCAATTTTACTAGATCTAGTTACAGACTTCTCAGCAGTGCCTCTCATAGTGCGCCACAAGGCCCTGAGGATGAACTGCATTTAAATTATCTAGAAGGAGAACAAAAGGGTAATAATAATAAAAATGGTTAAAAATAAATTTTAAAAATAAAATCGACCTAGACCAGGGCAGGGGCCATGGGTGGGCAACCTTTTTGTATCGAGGGCCGCATTAAAAAAAAGGTTTTGGGAATGGCGGGCCACATATATGTATATATCTTAGAAAGATAAGTGTGTAGAATGTCTTTTAATTCATATTTACACTACACCTGTATTATTCACGTTTCTTTCTTTTTTTCACACTTCGTGTTGAAAAATTACAATAAGAGTTAGCAATATTTGAAATCAATTTTACTATTTTTTTAAAATTGCTGTTGTCTATTTATATCACAATATCCCCACAAATATACATTTGTACTTAATATGCAGTATTTTACTTTTTACACTCGTGCATAATGTTCCAGAACTGTGAAACTAGCTTACTAGTTGTTACCCCTGTGACTGCTGCACTGAAAATTAAAGATTTATAATAAAAAAAAATTAAATACGGTAACAAAACCTATGAGGTGTTTGTTAGCACACTGAGAGTGTTCACTAAATTACAAAGTGATAAATGGTGTTCGTTAATGTTAGCTTTGGGACGCATTGACCTGACCCTTTTTTCACATCATATTTTATTGCAACTGCGTAGCTTAACAAACAACATATCTATTGTTATAAACAAATGGATGACGAGTTTATAGATACTTACAGTTTTTTCCTAGGACTTTACGTAGCTATAAACATTCAAATGTAAAAATTGCAGCGGCAGGGCTTAACGTGTTCGTTAGACGGAAATGACTATAGATCTAGATCTAGTATCATCATCATCATCTAGTAGATCTACTAATCTAGACAGACTTGTGACACTTGTCTGAAGCAGTTCACTGGCAGTGTAAAAAATGTAGGTCACAAATTTGTGTGAATCAAAGGAATCACTTCAACTTATATGTTTATTATTATTTTAAGATGCTTGATGGTTTAAAACCTGCTAATCTTACTTTTCATGTTACCACTTGGTTGCTATTTAAAAGCTGTAGATGATGGAATAGTAAAAATGGAATTATATATAATATATAATATAATTAACAATGTTTCTATTTTATTAGGAATAGCTGTGGTGTCAATGAGAAGGTTCCGTTATAAAAATGCCATGGGCAAAAACATTATACAGAAGGTAGGTATCAGCTATTTAGCTGTTTTTTTTGTTTTTTTTTTCATTATTATTGAATGGAAGCTGTTAATTACTAAATATATTTTATGAAGATTTATATTTAAGCTATGTAAATATATAAATATATTTTATTTAAAATATTTAATTATTATTAATATTTTTAATTAAATAAAAAAAAAATGTTTAAGTGTGAGATTGAATTTAAAAAAAAAGAAATTGTTTAGTTTATAGATGCGATGCAAGAGCTAAAATTTCAAGACAAGGTCAGAGTTGCCATCATTCGTAGTGAAGTACGTGGAGTTTTTTGTGCTGGTAAGCAACTTTAGAGGTTGTGAACTGAACAGTTCATTTGATATTAATTGTGTCTAGAATTTTTTTTTATTTTAAGGGTATTACAGCTTGTTAATTAAGCTCAGTTTCTTGAACAGTGGATATGGTTTTGAAATGTTTTAGTAAAGAAAGCAGCTCATATTTCCATGTTAACTTGTTACACTGTTGCTAGAATTTTATAACTTACTGATATCTGTGAATGTTTCAAAATTGTATTATGCTCATATGTGTATTTTAGCAAATGCTTAAAACAGAGACTTAAATTCATTTTCAACAAAGAAAATGTAAACTATATATTTTGCTAAATTACATTGTAGTAAATTTTAGATATTCTTTATAATTTTCTGAAATAATTTTAAGAAAATATATGCCACATTATCTTTTCATATCTTGTTATGAAACATCAATTTCAATGGTCTGTATGTTCTTAGTGAACATTTTATTATTAAAAATAGTGAAACTAACCTGAATGAGATGGTTAAGATAGAAATATTATTAATTATTCTTAGTTCCTTAGATTTAGCCCATTTATTTTAACAACCTTTATTATTATCATGTCCTAAAATAACAATGATCACATTATTTAAATCCAACATATTTATTTCCTTTGTTTATACTTATTCATTTTGTTTCAAACATTAACAGATTTATCTGTTTCTGCACCTTAACAGGAGCTGACCTTAAAGAACGACTTCAGATGACCAATCAGGAGGTCAACTTGTTTGTTTCCAAGTTGCGCTATACAATATCTGAGCTGCAAAATCTACCGATGCCAACCATTGCTGCCCTTGATGGTGCAGCTCTTGGTGGAGGCTTAGAAATGGCCTTAGGATGTGATCTGCGAGTAGCTGGTTAATATTATTCTTACTAGTAGCATTAATAAATGTCTGATTTAGCAGATTTATTTGTAAAATGGTTTAATCTCAGAATTAAATAATGGTGTAATGGAGTTATACTTATTCATTACTACAATATTTTCTTAGTTACTGTAAAAATAAAGTAAATAAAAGGTTTTGAATTTTCAACTGCAAGTAGGAATTTTATGAATATAATCCTTTAACCTGTTTGAGAAAAGTCCACAAAAAATGTGTGATATACGCTGTCTTGGTTTCAGATTTTTGTTTGAGGGTATTTATTTGGGATTTAACATTTTTTGTTAGTTTTTATCCTCCATAAATTGTCAGAGGAAAGAATGGAAGAGACTTACTTTACTTAATCCAGCTCTACTAAAGTGCTGTGGTTACATGCTTCAGAATGTTGTTTGTTGTGAGATCTAATTGTATTGTTTCTTTGATTTCAAAGTTTGCCTTTGCTCAGAAGTATAGGTCTAGTCAGTGCATCAGCATTTTTACTAGATGACCAAACCAGTTTGCGGTGGACTAACTGATCATCTTCCTTTTGTCATCATTTGTTTAAAATTAGTCTGTTTTCTTAATAGCATCTTATTTCCATATATTTTGCCCAAACCTACAAAAACGTATATCATATTTATACCAAAGTTGATAATCTAATAGAAAATAGAATCTATAAATCTAGGAAATATGATAAAAATAAAAGAGAAACTTAAAAATAAAAATGAAAATTAGTTTTAGATTTAGCCAAACAACAAAAAAATGTTTTCTTCTAGTTTTCACATGTTTAATTCGTGACTTGTTTTTCTTTCTTTTTTTTTTTCCAGCCTCAAATGCCAAATTAGGCTTGATAGAAACAAGTCTGGCTATAATACCTGGTGCTGGTGGAACTCAGAGGCTACCACGTATTATTGGCCCAGCTTTGGCCAAAGAACTGATTTTTACAAGCCGGGTCTTGGATGGAAATCAGGCCAAACAGTATGGTGTAGTTAACCATAGTGTAGAACAGAATAGCAGTGGTGATGCAGCTTACCTTCGGGCTATAGAACTAGCTGAGGAAATTCTTCCACAGGTAAGTCTTTTATTCATATCTTAAACCCTTTAAGTTATTTTTACACAGTGGTACATGGAATAGAGTTTGAACACATAATTTACGCTGTTTGTAAGAGTTGACCATATTCGTCAGTTCTATGTACTCAATAATTTAAAACAAAAAAAGATTTTGGAACATAATTTCTGGATGAATTTCCTTGTACTTCAGTATCCTGGCTCTCAGCTTGATTCCATAAACAGTCATCCTAGAAACTCATTTTGAAAGATAATCATGAATGTTTACAAAAAGTTGTACTGTATTGTGTCTCATGTCTTATCCCTCTTATTTGATATGACTTTGTCTTGTGAAACCTCTCAAAATGATTTCTCTATGCTAAATGCTAGAAAAAAATATTATATTTTAATGAAACTAAAGGTTGAACTATTTAGAGAAGAAAAATGTTTAATTTGTCATAACTATCCATTAGTACAAAAGTTCAGCAAAGCTAATTTCTAGCTATAAACAAAATAAAATGAAAACGAGCTTGCTGTGCTTTATTTTAATCTTTATACATGCCTTTACATTTTTAAATTAAAAATGTTGATTTTACAAATTACTTAAACATACCTTTTTTTGTGGAAATATTTAGTAAGGATTTAAAATACCATATTTTTTTGGTGGCCCTTATTGGAAAAAGCACTATTAGTGCTTTGTTGTTGTTAAACTATTGTTAAGTAATCAAAGACTGTGATACAGTAGGAAATATATGTCTCCTTCTGTCTTGAGAGATAGTAGTTGACTCACTAGCGTAGTTAGGCAGATCAGCAAATGTGGCCTCAGTTCATGCATGGCAATGAATCTGTCTTATGGCCATCAATACCTCTCTTTGTCTTGTCTTATGCTGCTTAAGCCCTTTTACTGTTTGTCAAGGGTCTTACTAGTGAACTGTTTAGCACTCTGCAGCATATATATATATATATATATTAATAAAGTCTTGATATTTGTAAATGAGAGTAATAAATAAATAATTTTTACATGACAAATATGTGTTAGTAGAGATGCGATAGCTACATAGTCCTTGGAAAGTGTGAACTTCAGTTTTCAAAACTAAGTACAGCTATACATTTTGTATGCACATGGAAATAGATATATAACATTTAAAATAAGATTTAATTCAGTTGGCATTTTTACATGTGTTACATTGTTAAAAAAAAAAAAAGACCTTACTTGCAGTACTCTGTTTACCTACCTTATTTCTTCAATTTTTTTACAATTCTTTCATTTTTGTCACAGATGCACGTTAAATAAATAATGCTCGCTCACACCATTAATTAATTAATTTTATTTTTCACAGGGTCCAATTGCTTTAAGAATGGCTAAAGCTGCTATAAACAGGGGAATTGAGGTAAGTGAAGTTAAGCTTTCTTTGCAATGTAGATTTGACCACTTATGTAGAGCAGATTATACCAATACTTTAACACCTCTACTTCTTAGTACACAATGTCTTTAGCATAGTTAATGACTACTATTATGTTTAGCATATATAGAAATATTTGCCGTTTTTTACGTTGTTTTTTTTTTGTGTTTTTTTTTTTAACTATTCTGTGTAGGTTGAAATTGAGGCAGGAATGAAATATGAAGAAGCTTACTATGCTCAAGTGAGTTCTTACCTACCATTTCATGGCATGGTTAATTATAAAACCACTTTATTGTATTAAGTTGCATATGTGTTAATGGCACATGAAACATAGATTTGCTTGTCAAAATTTAATATTGATTTTTCTAAATATATTTTTTTTGGTTAATAAAGCTTGCATATGGTTTCATAGGCTAGCATTGCATATAATTTGTAATGTATGTATCTTAACACCTATACCAGGGTGGGCAACCTTTTTGTATGGAGGGCTGTATAAAAATGTATTTTGTTTAAGGTATATTTGCTACCAGTTATTTATTGTGTGTGTGTGTGTATATATTTGAATGTTCAGTTTCCAAATATTTAAGTAGTTTTCTGAACAGCCTGTGGTTAAAACCCCTAGCCTTTATAAAGTTGATCACTTTGACTATCCGTTCAATAACATGCTTGATATTGGCACACTTTTCTAATGGATGACACATTTGAGAGGTCAGTTTACTGCCCTTTTATTTTAGCATTCATCAACTTCAACAAACCTAGATTTATGCTTTTTCCAGTCCAAGCACAGGCTCCATCAGATATTACACTCCTGACTCTTTCAATACAGTTCTTGATAGAATGGACTAAAACCTGGCCTGAGGTTGTATCTTTGAGTGTTGCGTAACTCTTCTGTAAGCTTAAACTTAGTATCTACTTTCAAGATGAATATCATTAATTGTGTTGTGTTATGTACATCAGTACTTTCATACAATGCAAGGAGTACCACAAAAAATCCTTTCCTTCATTGTGAAGTTGGTGCATCAAATTATCAGCTTTCTTTTCAACAGGCCTAACTACAGTTCTCCTTGACAGGGTTGTGCTTTCAAATTACCTTTTCTTTTTAGAAAACACAATATTAGCTGTGTCTGACAAGAATTCTTTAATAAATTCACCTTCCAGAAAAGGCTTGTTTCGTTTGTCAATCTTTTGGCATAGCACCAAACTTCTGTCGCAGCTTCTTATAATGATGATTGTTTGCTGCCTAGTCAATTTACAATCTAACTCCTGTCTTTTAATTTTTCTTTCTTCGTGCTCTGTGCTTTTATATGCTGTATTTAAAAATCTGATAAGCTGAACTAGTAGTGGTCTTTCTAAGATCCCTGATCACTAATTGGATAAAGATAAATTTTGTAACAACACTAAAATGTGCTAATATTTTGTTAAGACAGAAAAAGCTATTAAAAGAAAGAAAAAAAAAATATCTATAAATTCACAGACCAAACACATTTTTAAAATAAATCTGTATTTCAATTTATTGCTACTTTTGATTTGCATTAATATAGTTAACATAGATATCAGTTTTTAAGACAGCCTAAAAAATAACTTGAGGTTACAATGCAATTTGTCTGCTGATTCAGGTTTATATCTGGCCTACATTGTATACACTTGACTTCTGTTACAAGCAGTACTGAATGAATTGTTAATTTAAGATTGACTGGGCCAACTAGATCTAGATAACCTAATGTACGGGTACAGATAGTCTCAGTACCCTCTTCTCTAACCGTCTGCATATCAGACTGTTGCTAAGTGAATATGTTATCTTAGAATACACCAAATTCTTTGTTCATTTCTTATGGAAATACACTTACAATATTTTATTTTATCGCAAGTTTCAATGCATATTCTGTTTTCACTACTTAACCTGTTTGAAAAGTTTAAATGCCCTTTAATTTGTTACTATTATTTATTCCTTTTTTTTATATTTTCTCCAGGTTGTGCCAACAAAGGACAGAATAGAAGGGTTGGTTGCCTTTAAAGAAAAACGACCTCCTAAATATGAAGGACATTAGTTGCGTGACCTCTCCTCTTCTCCTACAAATATATAATCTACTTAATTAAATTAAATTGAAAGAACTTGAATATTTTGGCTGGGATTTGTAAACCTTTGTACTGTATTGCTTGCTTTTCATTGAATTTACAATGCATTATTTCATATTCATTAACCATAATGTATCAAGTACATTTGAGCTGAAATCCATTCTAATTGTTATCCTTTAAAATACTCAGTTATAAAAAAATATAACTCCTAACAGCTGAATAATAAAAATATACTTTATTTTACCCCTTTATTTATTAAAAAAATTTTTTTTATTTGGTATGTTTCGCATGTTCTAATTTTTCCTCAAATAATTATGCAGAGTTTTTACAAAATTACTTGAACATTAAAACATCACTTATAAAGTTTATCTGTTTATCACAATACTGTTTTTGTCTTTGTTTTTATGTTCATAAAACTAAATATCTAGACAGATTTTTGTGATAAATTTTGATATGATATTGTTGACCTCCCATTTATTTAGCTGAACAGATGTGATACGTTGTAAGATGTTTGCTTGAACTGTTGCTTTTTTTTTATGAATGTTTTTTTTTATTGGAGACTACACATGTTATTTAAATTTGTTGAATAAACTTGCATTTATTTATTTATACATTGTTCCACAAGTAATTGCAATAATAGATATTATTTTTTAATATGTAGCTAAGCTATATAATAATTCTAGAAAAAATCTTTAAAACTTATGGGATACCAAGCACATTCTTTCTATTTATCAGGTATACACATATACATATATTTAAGAATTATGTTAAAATTGAATCTTTGACGGAGAAAATAAAAAGGATGACTATAACATTGATCATGCTAACAGACTATTATAGAAACCTGTGTCTGAATTACTAAGTTTGCCATGTTTTAAAGTGCCAAACCAAAGAAATTCATTAATGGTTAACATTTATGATTGCCTCATCAGATGATTGGTGTCCTGGAATTATTATTTTGAATCTGCAGTGCCTTCAGAGACATATCCCATCTATAAAAGATGTGCCATGTTGCATTTTAAGTCATTTTGAAATTTGTATCCCCAATGCATTATGTAAACTGTAGGCCATTGATTGATTAAACTTAGAACTTGGGCTTGAAAAAAAATATTGTTGCAGCTAGATAGTCTCAATTTAGTCTTGCAGATCTATTGCTGGGGGCGTGGTGGTTGAGTGGTTAAGGGCTTAGCTACCAAACCTGGGGTCCTGGGTTCAAATCTCATTGAAGACTGGGATTTTGAATTTCTGGATTTTTAGGGCACCCTTGAGTCCACCCAACTCTAATGGGTACCTGACTTAAGTTGGCAAAAGTAAAGGCAGGTCGTGTGCTGGCCACATGACACCCTGCTCGTTAACCGTTGGCCAAAGAAACAGATGACCTTATCACAGGGGTTCTCAACCTGTGGGTCCTTGGGGGTCTATTGACGATTTGCCAGGGTCGCCAAAGACCTTCGAAAAATAGATTGTTTTTTGTTTGTTCTTCTAGTGCTGTGTGTGTGATTGTAAAAAGGGTCGCCAAGCTTAAAAGGTTGAGAACTGCTGCCTTAACATCATCTGCCCTATAGATCGCAATTTCTAAAAGAGGAACCAGTTGTGAAAGAGGGAAGAAGGGAGTATCCTGGTGAATGTTTACATTATTGTTTTTTAAATTCATAAAAAAAATGTTCACTCAGGGCTTGAGTCCTTAAGGGGACTAATTCAACTTATACCACCGCATCTGTCAACTACAATTTCTTACTTTGTTCAAGATACCAAACAAAATATTAATTACCAATAGTTAATTACCTAATTGGTTAAATTTTTGTATTGATTCTTGTGTTGTCAGGTAAAAGAAATAATTGTGCAAAATTTCAGCTTAATCCAAGATTGGGTGTGGGAATTAGAAAAAAAAAAAGATAATCCAGTGAGAAGCTTTTTTTACCAAAAAACTAGGTCTACTATATAAGATAAGATAAAAAAGTTATTTTTTTATTTTTATTATTTTTTATGAATGAGAAATATATGATAAACATAAACATACAGCCTAGCCTTTAATTTACTGACATGTTTAATCAAATACATTGAAAGCTCCTTTTCTTAATTAAGCACATTTTGTCTTATGTTTTGTTGTTTTGTCCTCCTTTTGTAAACCTTTGTCCTCCTGTGGGTGTGATGATGTACAACAGATACATTTTACAAGAAGAGTTCAAGGGTAATATAATTTAAAAAGTGAAGTGTACAAACAGAACATGTGGTGGTAGTACGAGATTTAAAAAAAAATAATTTATTACCCATTAATAATAAAAATTAATATAAGTGATAGAGACATACTTGTGACATAATATAAAGACATACAGAAATGACAAAATATGTATAAGATCATGGGCGTAGCCACGGGGGGGGGGGGGGGGGGGGGGGGGGTGTTGGGGTTCATACCCCCCCCCCCCCCCGAAATGAAATCCCTCCCCCCTTGGGGGGGGGGGGGAATCGGAATTTAGTGAATGATTTTTTGCTTTAATTTTGTTTATTTAAGTTGAGATTTTTATACTAAACCATCAATTTCCCCAGCACAACCAATGGGGTTTTGAGTTTAAAACCCCTTACCAGGGGGTTTTGAGTTTAAAACCCCCTACTAGGGGG
Source organism: Biomphalaria glabrata (assembly GCF_947242115.1). Taxonomy (NCBI): domain Eukaryota; kingdom Metazoa; phylum Mollusca; class Gastropoda; family Planorbidae; genus Biomphalaria; species Biomphalaria glabrata. The sequence goes on from NC_074714.1 coordinate 14,387,577, forward strand.
GTTCGAGTTTAAAAACCCCTACCAGGGGTTTTGTGTTTAAAACACCCTACTAGGGGTTTTAAGTTTTAAACCACCTACTTGGGGTTTTTGCAGTTAACCCCCCCCCTCTTCTATAAAACAAAACAAAACAAAAATGCAAACGAAAATCCCCTAATTCCAAGAGCACAGTTAAGGGAGATTTTGATTTTAAAACCCCCTCCAAAATTTACGATAAACCCCCTCTTCAATATAAAAAAAAGTTAATTACCCACTCAAAATGTTATGAGCGTAGCTAAATGGGTTTTGACTTAGTTTTTAGTTTAAACCCCACTTCAGCGGGGTTTGAAGGTAAAAAATACCTCTTTAATAATAAAAACAAAGCAAATTATACACTCAAAATGTTTTGAGTGTAGTCAAAGGGGTTTTAAGTTTAAACTCCCCTCCAGTGGAGTTTGAAGCTAAAAAGTACCTCTTCAATATAAATAAAAGCAAATTACTCACACTAAAATCTATGAACGCAGCCAAATGGGTTTTGAGTTTAAACCCCCCGCCAGGGGGGTTTGAGGCTAAAAAATACATCTTCAGTGTAAGAAAAAAAGCAAATTACGCACTCAAAATGCTATGAGCGTTGCCAAAAGGGGACAAAATGAATTAGGCATAAGAAGAGTTGCAATGACATTCTAGTACAACGTGGTGTCACACATTCATGGAGGTCCCCAGAGCAGGTGGGAAGAGGCCTCAGGAGAGAAAAAAATCCCCCCCCCCCGAAAAAAAATCCTGGCTACGCCCATGTATAAGATATCCTATGTTCAATAGTGCCTCCTTTTTTTAAAAAAAATTATGTGTATTTTATTTGTCAAAATATCTTTCTAGATAAGACATTTTCTATTCCATGACGTAAATCTAAAATTTAATTATTTTATAAAATGCCTATACACTTACTATACAGGCACCAAAGTACCAAACTTTGCTTGAAAACGCAAGTATGCAGGCATTAAATTTCGTACTTTCAATATCATTTTAATTATTTATTTTTTTTACCATCATAGCCTCGTCCTCGTTAGCTATTTAAATTGACACCCTCTTATTTTAAATTGTAAAAAAATACCCTGTTAATCATTTAGTGTATGATACAATTGTTCCTAGATCTTTGATCTAGAATCTAAATATCTAAATCTCCAAAGGTAAACTTTTACTTAAGTATATATGCTAGTGAAATATGAGAGTTATCTCCCATTGATGTAAAAAAAAAAAAATGGCTGTTACTTTTCATTTCACGAAAGAGACACCGTCGGATTTAATGTTTAGCGATTTCCAAGCATTAAATAAATTTCAAAACGAGGTAAATATAGAGAGTCTAGATCTAGATTTAAATATTTTTGAATGTGTTGATTGCTATCTTTTTTAAAATCATAACGGATCTAGTTTTGTATGTTCTATAATTTTGATGTACAAGCAACAAATAACACGGAAAAAGGGGCGGCACCCTATTAATTAAGTATTATTTACTTGTTTTAGTATCTAGATCTAGATAATCTTATATAGTTTAGATCTATAGACATAATTTGACTTTATTATCATATTCATACATAATAATAATGGTTTCATTGATAATCTATTATCTAGACTTATTTATAAAAGTGATTCCAGATAAGATTTTACTTTACTTTAGAATTTTAGTATCTAGATCTACCTAGAATGCTCGATTCCAGTTCTAGATTAGAATTAGATTGGTAATTAGATCTAATAAGTAATAATACTAATATTATCATCTATCATCTGTTCAATCTAGATCTATGTAGAGTCTAAGTACTCTAACTCTAAGTCAGTCTAAGATATCTAAATACTAAAGTAAATATGATGATGAAAAACAAATTAATAGAGAAAGATATTAGAACTATTATCATTCATTTAAGAAGAATCTATTTATAACAACAAACTTCCTTACTGCTAGAGTTTTAATTTAAATATTACATTGTCTTTGAGTTTTATTACTTGTTGATGATTAAAACTGTTATGTTGGGTTCATTAAATTATTTAAATGTGATGCGTTAACTTTTTTGGGAGACTTTTCTTTTAATATGTTGAATATGTTATTAAAAACATATTTATTTCATACAAATCTATTATATTCTAATAACAGAAATGTATGTTGTTATAATATTTTAGTTATTTAGCCAGCTGTCACAGTATGCATTCCAGTTCCTCCTGGAGCCAACCAAGGTATATTCTTTTTGTAGACATAATATTGTGACAACTTGTAAATAAACTTGTAACTACAAAATTGTAACTTATTTTTTTATTTTTTATTTCTTGTTTGATAGTGCATTTAAGTGTGATAAAAAACATTTTTATCACCTAAATGTCATAGCTTATCTTTTTTTTTTTTTTTATATATCTGTGTGCAGTCTTCTAGATTAATGACACAGCTTGAAGAATTCGCTCAAGAAAATGGCATCGCTGTTGGTCCATTACGAAATGTATTCAAAAGTCTAGTTTCCCTACCTAATTGTAAGTATTAGAATTAATGCAACATAATATTAGGTTTGTTTTATGAGCCTCTTATTGTAAATAAAATAAATGAGAAATGGACGAGCTCTCATCCGAATCACAAGAAGATAACGCTTACTATAAGCTATCCTGACAAGTTCAACGTCTTATCTTTCAACTCAGGACCGGACACAACAGAATGTACATGTACCGGAAGCTCAAAATTGGAACCAGTGAAATCTGCCCATGTGGAGTATCACCAGAGAATGCCGACCACGTCCTCCATACTACTTTCTTTACCAAGAGGCCCGTATAGGACACTGGCCCCAAAACACCCCAATAGAAAGAAAACTATATGAAGAGCTCCCTGATTTGGAAACCACTGCGCAGTTCATCTCATATATTGGTCTAGTCATCTGAACACTCCAACATTACATAACAATGAGAACGAAGAAGAAGAAGAAGAAGAATTTATAAGCCTCTTACCCTAAATGCTAAGAAACCTTATCTAAATATTAGAGATTTACGTTCATGATGGGTAATTATACATAGCTAGGTTTTTGGAGTACATCTGGTGTACAGAATAAAAGAAATGTTGAGTGGTGGCTATGTTATTTAAAAGGTATATACAATATCAATTTTGTGCATTTTTTAGTAGTTTAGAATCAACATTTTTACTTGCGTAGCACAAACAAATTTATATTATTTAGTGAGATTTTTTTTTATTTTCAAAAAAAAAAAGTATGACTCTTTTCTTAAGAGACTTTTCACATTATTGAAAAGAACTACATCTTTTTTTTTTAATGCAGTTGCTCTGAAGAAAAGTCTGAGTCCTCAACAGTTGCAAGAAGATTTGCAAAATTTAGGTATGTGTTTACATCTAGCTTTTTATACAGCATCTCTTACTTTCACTTCTCTTTGCCGTCAAAGCTACAGATTTATATTATTTCTTCTTTAAACTTACGTGTTTACATCTAGCTTTTTATATCTCTTATTTTCATTTCTCTTTCCCATCACAACTACACACTTTTGAATAAAATGCAGAAATATACATGTACAATTTATAAATATAATTATATAAAAAAATGTATCTATAAAGTCAAACGTTCATATTTGTGAAAATTACTAATTTGATACCTAACTACATGTGTGACAGCAAATAGTTTTGTAATGTTGTTGTACCTAATATTATATATGAAAGGGAAAATAATGTTTGCTCATTTTCATTTTTTTTTGTAAATTATATATTTAGGTTTATCAGATGAGAAATCAACACTTGTTGCCAACCAGTTTGAGGCTAACTTGGTGGCCTTGTCTAAAGGAGCACTTGGTCAAACCTTAATGGTTAATCAACTAGTGGACATTGAATGGAAATTCGGAGGTAATATTTCTAGGTTTTTGATCCATAAGTGTGTCATAAAAATGTATACACACTTTGAACTGTCATAGACAATTTATTTCCCGTTCTACAATGCTAAATTTCTGGACATGGAAAGCTTAATGTCCAATTGGAAAAATAAATGTGATTAATATTAGTAATGTTCAAACTGGTGGCCATCAGCATCAATACATTGCTGAGTACGAGTCAACATTGATTCCGTACATCGTACCAAAGTGTCCACTGAGATTTCTGCACACACCGCCTGAATCTCATTCCACAGTGTGACGTGGTTTATGTTTGTACACCTCATCTTGAACTGTGCCCCATAAGAAGAAATCCAGCGGCATGAGGTAGAACGGGAAATCAATTGTCTATGACAGTTCAAAGTGTGTATACATTTTTTTGACACACCCTGTATATATATATATTATTATTATTATTAGTTGCTGTGTTTCCAGCATAATTTCTTATCTCTAATAGTTCCATCTTAGATTTAAATATAATTAAGTAATCAATTATAATAGGCCTAACCCTAACACAAAATTTTTCCCACTTTCCAGTCTCGCATAAAGTTGAAACTTTCCACTAATCCTTATGTGGAGAATTAGGATGTTAGCTAAAAATTCATAGCTCGCTAACAATAGACAATAAAACCTTCTATTTTTAAAACGATGAATTTAAAATAATTGATGCAATTTCACTCAATATAAGAAAGTTTTAATTTGTTAAAGGATTTGTTATATTTTACTTGTTTTTACCCAGAATAATTTTAAAATTTGTATAAAGAAATAAAACATTCATTTTTCAATTATTTTTTTTAGTAACTGCTTCAAGTAGTGAGTTGGATAAAGTTGGTAACACATTTTTACAGGTAATCATGGAAATTCTGCTTCTTTTAGGTTACATATTTTTTCATTTGAATTTTAACTTGAAGAAACATTGAGATCTAAATTTTTTATTTTTTTTTCAAATTTAGTTGAAGCTTGTGATAAACACAGGAACTGGAACAAAAGATGTTTTCTTAGGTGAGTTTACAATTAATATTTATAGCTTTCTGTGTTTTTATATATATTTTTCTTAAATTGAATAATTAGACCTGTTTGTTTGAATTTTTTGTTCACATATTTCTTTTATAGAGATTGTAAAACAAAATATATTTTCGAAATAATTTTTAACAACTCATTGTAGAACCTAGAATTGGCCAAAATAACCAATATTTATACAAAGCAGATCTATTCAGCTCCACTACCTACTGATACATCAAACTGCAATAATCAGTAAAATAAGATATTATTTTTCTTTAGTAATTAAAAATAAAAACTATATTTATAACATTTAAAGGAAATAACTTTTTATACAGATTTGTTATCTGAAACATCTGCCTTTTTTTTAAATCCAATTATTTTTCACTGATCTCCATATGGGATCATGGGTTTGTATCTTTTTCTGAAGAAGTTTTTTTTAAAGCCATGTACAACCCACCATCTAGTCACCAAAGGAAACCATATCATTCACTTTGTAAAAAATTTTTTACATACCGGTACCAGGATAAGTTTTAAAGGAAGTTTGAGTATATGACTTGAAACCTTTTACCTAACAATAGGCAATATAAAGTAAGCTACTTTAAAAATAATTAACTTCTAACTTTATTTTCAGAATTGACACTTCCACAGTTTTATTCATTCTTGCATGAAATGGAAAAAGCAAAAGCCAGTTTAGAATATCTCGGCTAGCACTTATAGTTATTATTTTTATTATGTATAAATAATTGCATGAAGTAGGCTTGGACAAAGTGGCTGTGCATTTTTTGGTGCCCCCCTCCCCCCATATACTTTACATTAGTACTGTTTTACTGCATATTGGAAGACATTTTTAAAACAACCTTCCTCGGAACATATAGCTTAAAATATAACTGGCATGTCTTAATACTTTTTTGTACAAAATGCAAACAATTAGTTTTTCAGACTTTTTTTTTTTAACTAACACAAAGCACTGTGAATGATCACTAAGTTATATGTATGAATTAACTATTCTGACTTGATTTGTGTGCTTATTCTAGAAGTAATAAAACCTCTTGAAGAATCAGCACCCTAAAAAAAAACTTCTTTAAGAAATATTGCCTCACAGAAATTAAATTAATCCTGCCAGATTTCCTTTCAAAGGAAAAAATATCATTTTAAAAACTGGCTAGAGAGATATACAAGTATATTTAACTATACCTCTATTTAGTAGTGTATATCTGTGCCGTCTAACAAGGGTTAAAGGTTATCCAATATTGCCATCAGAAATAATATTTGTCCATCCCTGCATAATGTAATTTAATTTGTTTAGTACATCTGTTTACCTAATTAATGTGATTCCGGTTGGTAATTAATTTTGAAAATATAAAAAAATTTGATTAGTTGTGATTTGATTGTCAAATCATTTTTTTTTATCCTCGAAATGAACAAAATTAGATGAGCTTATTAATATGTTTAATTTTTTTTTTTTTTTTAACTTATTAGCTTAAAAAAATATTGTATTATATTTTTCAAATTTTATTATTGTCAAAGTTATTTGATACTTGTAAGCAATAATTTTTAAAATTTATTCTTTATTTTTGTTGTTAAATGTGTATATATGTAATTAAATGCCTTGTTAATTTGTTGACATTAAATTAATAAAATGAAACCTTGTACTATTTGTGAACTCTGTTATATTTAGTAATTTGTCTTTTGTAGAAAACAAGTAACTAAAAAAAAAAAATTTCTTCCATTCATTAAATACTTTGTTTGGGGGGGGGGGGCATCCTATCAACCGTTTCTACACTTCAGTGCAACTCTCGACTTTCCCTTATAATCCTTTAATGAAAATCATACTACCGGTAATACAATATGTGTAGCCCCCTAAATAATTAACTTATTTTAGTCCTACCTATATATAAAACAAAAATGCAACACCTATTATATACATATAGGTTTAACGGTGAGTATTCTCCAAAGAAGACTAGCTCTCATAACATTCACCATGGAAAAACACGCAAACATCAGTAGAACTAAAGTCCAGCTACATGTGTCTATTAAAAAGCACTTCGTTATATTTGGGGGAGGGAAGTATGTTAAGAGTCTTTTGAAATATTTTCCAAGATCCAACTGCTCCGACATCACTCTACACTCCCTTTCTTTCCACTCCACAGATCTTCTTTATATCTGTTTGCACTCTATAAGGCTACTATCTATAGAATATATGGTAAGGGAAGCTAAATGGTAGGCCTATCACTACAACCATTTCATGTGTTTTGAGAAATATAATTAAATTGTCTGCAATATTTAGAAAAAAAAATGTTTTGTAAAGCCAAGGAATCCTAAATATAATTTAACGTCAATAAGGACCTATAAATATTATAAAAATATATCACATGCTTTCCTTTTTTATTTTATCGGTCTACGTTTCGTTATTAGCGGAAGGATGCGAACCCTGGACCACGTAAAGTGAGTCCTGAGCGTGTACCGCACGAACAGTCAACATCTGCGAATGTGAATGTTTAGAAAAAAAAAAAAACATAAAAAAAAAAATAAAAAATAACAACTCTTTCCCCTACTTCAGGAGAAAACAAAGAAGGAAAGTGTGCAAGTGTAAGGGGGGGGGGGTATAGAGGTTCGGCCCTCGAAATTACGGATTCGCCGTCAGTTGAACTAAATGAACTCAATTACACCTGTATTCTTATTTATCCTGCATGATAGGCCTACTGCAAAAATATAATTCTTCCATTCATTATTTTGTTTCAAAAAGCGCGCCAAGATCATTGAATGTGTCAGATACGATACTTTTATTAAAACATTTTCTGTAAGCCTGATTTGAAAGCTACTATTGCTCTATATTAGGCCCGGGCATACATTATAACAAGTCGAGAACACATTGACCCGCTATGTCTGAGCCTTTGTTTATCAGTGTCTATGACTTTTATCTCCAGACATCAAGTGTGTAGAGTTAGGCTAATGTGTAGGGGCCTATCGAGAGCTGTGCTTGCACTCGCCAGTGTGCGGAGAGCAATGAGGAAAAGTTGGATGTGCTAAATAGTCCTGTTATTCTAACCTGTTTCACTCAAAATGTCTAAAGCAAAACCAAGTGTTGCTAAGGATTTTATTGCAGGGGGCAGTGGAGGTGTTTGCTTGACCGTGGCTGGTCATCCTTTGGATACAGTGAAGGTAATTATTAATTTATACCGTACTTCAACTTTGATCTTTTGTGCGAATGGTTTGAACTTTGATCGGATGAACATGTGTGTAGTCACAGCTGTTAAAAACTCGAACAACAGACAGTAATGAAAACCTGATTCGACTTAATTACTTTTTTTTTTTTAAACTTATCGGACGTTCCTTCAGAGAGTAAGGGGGAGCGATGGCCGAGTGGTTAAGCGCTTAAATTGGCTACCGAACCTGAGTTCCTGTGTTCGAATCTCGGTGAAGACTAGATTTTGAATTAACAGAATTTTAGGGCGCCCCTGAGTCCAGCCAACTCTAATGTGTAACTGACTTTAGTTGGGAAATTAAAGGCGGTTGGTCGTTGTGCTGGCCACATTATACCCTAGCGGCTCGTTAACCGTTTGCAATAGAAACAGATCTACACCATCTGCCCCATAGATCGCAAGGCGTGAAAGGGAAACTTTACTTTCAGAAAGTAAGATTATTACATCTTAATCTTAGCCCACACCTTCAGGAAATGGAACTATAAAGGGTTCAAACTCAAATTGGGTTTATCGTGACGATAGTCAGAAGCGCCTACAACACGACCAAGCAGCCATAGGCCTATGTAGAACATGCATCTAAAAATATGTTTTTTAAAACTCCCACAAAGAGGTAACATGTTCATTACTTAAAAACATCATTCGAAATTATTCCCTGTAGCCAACCGACATTGTCAATATTAGACCTATTATACAGTGATGCCCAAAATACGGCCCGCAGGCCAGATATCCGCCCGGTCAGCCCAAACAAAATGTTGAGAATTCCCTCTTTAAAAAGTTATAAAATGTATCTTTACCTATGTTAGAGCCTTAAAATTGTCTCTTTATCTGATGGATTATTAGGCTAGCTACCATGGCCTTTTAAACATTTCTGTGTTGTTTTTTTTTTAAATAGGATTCTAAATGTAGAATCTAACAGGAAAAGTGAACGGATCTTTACATTTTTGTGGAACATGATAATAAGCCAACATATTTGTTATGGAAAGAAAATGTGGCTATTTTAAAACAACGTCAACATATAAACTGATACGGCATTAGGCCTATATAACAAATATGATGGCATTCTTGGTTTGAGCCGCGAATAATAGATTGTTAAACTATGCCTATATATTGGAGGATCCATGAAAAAGAGAGAATAAAATGAGTCGGGTAATTATTAATTAAAAGCTAGCTACAATGTTGCCCAAAGAAGGCCTGAACACTGACCTGCAACGTCGCAACCCAGGGGCGTAACTAGGGATTTGGGGGCCCGGGGGATTGACCTCTTTAGGGACCCCTTGCATTTTGACATTCGACATATGACATGAGATAATTTACGCAAAAATATATAAGCCCCAAATCAAATTGGTTCAGTATATCAGTAAACTTAACAAAAAGTAATCATCAAGACTCTTTTAATGAATAATACCGTTGTTTATTAGTTAAATAATGCACAAGTGACAAATCTAAATTGATATCGCTTCACGTCGTGCATTCTGTGCAGCAAAGACATCTATAACATCAACTACATCGATACTTTCTAGTATTTGTGACTTCACTGACATTAAAACCATAATAAGCCTTTCTTGCGTCATTGTGCTCCTGAGATAGCTTTTGATGAACTTGAGCTTTGAGAATGATCTCTCACATGACGAAATGGAAGTGGCCTGAGTTAGTGGTATTCGGAGGAGGTTGCAAAGTTTGAGCACACGTAATTCCCATATGAAGGCTGTTTCCTCAATATGTCTATTGGTGATTGTATTACTGGTTTGTTGATGAAAAGTGCTCGTGCATCAATGACATTATTGAAAAAGCGATTTTCCATTTATTTCATCATACAAACAGGAAAAGTAGTACAGTTTGTCACAAGCATGTTGCAGAAAGCATGAAAGGGTACTAATTTCTTCTGCAGCTTCCCGTATATGCAGTCCAGACTTTTGTAGTTTCTTCCGAACTATATTAGGCTAATTGGGCGCAGAAGCTTTGACCAGAATTCAAGATAGGCAAAAAAATTCTTAATTTTCCACTGCATGAAGAAGATTCTGTGCTAATATTATTTGGTATTACGTCATTATTGGTTGTTTATGTTTTGTGCGAAAGCAAAAGGATTCAGAGCATACAAAAGTGGGAAAGATCCATATCTCGTTATGCTCGAGTATAGAAATACTCCGATAAGCGGACTGCCGTATTCACCATCACAACTGCTGACTCAAGGAATCATTCCAACTGATCCCAAACTATTGAAACCATCGGTAGCTGAAAATGCAGAGACATTACTCAACGAACGACAGATGAAAAGCAAAGTGAAATACAATGCAAAAGCTAGACTACCTAAAGATTATTCTGTCGGAGAGTTCGTCTAGGTCAAACATGGCAGAAAGCAGTTGTCATAAAAAAACATTCAGCACGCAGATCTTACATCATAAAGACAAACGATGGAAAAACATACAGAAGAAATCAACGCTTTTTGAATAAGAGTTTCGATGTTGACATCTCTGGGTACTATGATACAGATGAAGACAATGAACTGCAAACTGTTGGAACAAACGAATCAGACAGTTATAGACCAACGTCTAGAGAACTTGTTGTGCCATCAAGACAACCAGAAGTGGACGAATTGTTAAAGTTCCTAGTAGACAGGGCCGGCCTTAGGCCACTGCAGCCTATGCGGTCGCAGTGGGCACCGCGCTTTCATAGGCCCCGCGCTAATTCCAAGTGTACATTATTAAATTAAACAATTATAACGTATATAAAATAACGGTTTTCGCGACCTCCTGATTTTCCAGGGCCTCCAGGAAATCTCATGAAAAGGCAAAATATACGATAAAGTCCTGAACTTTTTTTGAATTTATTCAAATCTCCATAAGAATAGACGAAATTGACATTTTAGGGTGCCAATAAATAAAAAGTGGCTTTGCGAGCTTTCATTTGATAAAAATTTATTGCAAAGACGAAAGTAGGCCTATTTTCTAATTAAAAAAAAATAATTTTGACATTATGCTTATCCCTACCCAGACTAGGCCCCGCTAGTAGATATCACTCTTAAGAACTTTAAAAGGAAGGGTGTGATAATAACTTCAAAAGGAAGGATGTGTTATTATTATATGATATTACGTCATTATTTTTTGTTTATGTTTTGTGCGAAAGCAAAAGGATTATATGTAAATAAAAAGAGAGTTTCCATTGGATTGAGGAAAGATGAATAAAGGGGAAATAACTCGAGTGTGAAGTTTAATTCTGAAATTATAGACGCCAAAACCGAATAATGGACAATTTTAGCATTATTAAGAATAACGTTTAGATCTGTTATACTCGATTCTGTAAATTTTGCTTCAAGGTTAATTAGTGTAGCCATATAATACTCGCAATTTAGATCTATTATAATATTAGTAAAGGTAACAAGATACCTGGAATTCGCTGTATATCATGCAGTTTTATTCGTGGCAACGAAGTTTAAAATGTAAGACTTTAATTTTAAAAAAAATTGATCTCTGTCACTCTGTGGGAAAAAATATTTTTAAATGTCAACAAAGTCAACGTACTGATAGACATAGATCTAGGTTTAGTCTTTGTGATAAATTTAATCCATAAATGTTGAAAAAAAAGACACCCGTTGACACTATTTGTCAATCAAATATATTAATTTATGTATTTACAAATAAATTTCGGACACCCAGGTGGGGGCCCGGGGGGATTTTTAAATTCTCCCCCCATCCCCCGCCCCCCCCCCCTTAGTTACGCCACTGTCGCAACCTGTAGGCGGTGAAGAGTGGAGACCAACCTAGGTCTGTACGAGGTGGCGACTAGCTATTGGTCTAAACTGCGATGTTGCTGCGGTCATTGTTGTCATATATATATATAATTATGTATGTGTGTGTGTGTGCGTGCGCGCGCGTGTGTGGGTGGGTGTGTTATGTCAAGTAATATGCACGGCTCACTTTTACGTTCTAGCATAATATATATAGCCTATCTATCTATCCATCCATCCATCCATCCAATCCAATCCAATCCCATCCCATCCAATCCCATCCCATCCTATCCAATCCATATCCAATCCATATCCAATCCATATCCAATCCATATCCAATCCATATCCAATCCATATCCAATCCATATCCATATCCAATCCATATCCAATCCATATCCATATCCAATCCATATCCAATCCATATCCAATCCATATCCAATCCATATCCATATCCAATCCATATCCAATCTATAATCCATATCCAATCCATATCCAATCCATATCCATATCCAATCTATATCCAATCTATATCCAATCCATATCCATATCCAATCCATATCCAATCCATATCCATATCCAATCCATATCCAATCCATATCCAATCCATACCCATATCCAATCCATACCCATATCCAATCCATATCCAAATCCATTTCCAATCTATATCCATATCCAATCCATATCCAATCCATATCCAATCCATATCCAATCCATATCCAATCCATATCCATATCCATATCCAATCCATATCCATATCCATATCCAATCTATATCCAATCCATATCCAATCCATATCCAATCCATATCCATATCCAATCCATATCCATATCCAATCCATATCCAATCCATATCCAATCCATACCCATATCCAATCCATACCCATATCCAAATCCATTTCCAATCTATATCCATATCCAATCTATATCCATATCCAATCTATATCCATTCCATATCCAATCCATATCCATATCCAATCCATATCCAATCCATATCCCATCCAATCCATATCCCATCCAATCCATATCCCATCTAATCCATATCCCATCCAATCCATATCCCATCCAATCCATACCCCATCTAATCCATATCCCATCCAATCCATATCTCACCCAATCCATATCCCATCCAATCCATATCCCATCCAATCTATATCTTATCCAATCCATATCCCATCCAATCCATATCCAATGCATATCCATATCCATATCCAATCTATAATCCATATCCAATCCATATCCAATCCATATCCAATCCATACCCATATCCAATCCATACCCATATCCAATCCATATCCAAATCCATTTCCAATCTATATCCATATCCAATCTATATCCATTCCATATCCAATCCATATCCAATCCAAATCCAATCCATATCCAATCCATATCCAATCCATATCCCATCCAATCCATATCCCATCCAATCCATATCCAATCCATATATCCAATCCATATCCAATGCATATCCATATCCATATCCAATCTATAATCCATATCCAATCCATATCCAATCCATACCCAATCCATACCCATATCCAATCCATATCCATATCCAAATCCATTTCCAATCTATATCCATATCCAATCTATATCCATATCCAATCTATATCCATTCCATATCCAATCCATATCCATATCCAATCCATACCTAATCCATATCCCATCCAATCCATATCCCATCCAATCTATATCCCATCCAATCCATATCCCATCCAATCCATATCCAATGCATATCCATATCCAATCTATAATCCATATCCAATCCATATCCAATCCATATCCAATCCATACCCATATCCAATCCATACCCATATCCAATCCATACCCATATCCAATCCATACCCATATCCAATCTATATCCAATCCATATCCAATCCATATCCATATCCAATCCATATCCATATCCAATCCATATCCAATCAATACCCATATCCAATCCATACCCAAATCCAATCCATATCCATATCCAAATCCATTTCCAATCTATATCCATATCCAATCTATATCCATTCCATATCCAATCCATATCCAATCCATATCCAATCCATATCCCATCCAATCCATATCCCATCCAATCCATATCCCATCCAATCCATATCTCACCCAATCCATATCCCATCCAATCCATATCCCATCCAATCTATATCCCATCCAATCCATATCCCATCCAATCCATATCCAATCCATATCCAATGCATATCCATATCCATATCCAATCCATACCCATATCCAATCCATACCCATATCCAATCCATACCCATATCCAATCCATACCCATATCCAATATCCAATCCATACCCATATCCAATCCATACCCATATCCATATCCAATCTATATCCAATCCACATCCAATCCATATCCAATCCATATCCAATCCATATCCAATCCATACCCATATCCAATCCATACCCATATCCAATCCATATCCATATCCAAATCCATTTCCAATCTATATCCATATCCAATCTATATCCATTCCATATCCAATCCATATCCATACCCATATCCAATCCATACCCATATCCAATCCATATCCAATCCATATCCAATCCATACCCATATCCAATCCATACCCATATCCAATCCATATCCATATCCAAATCCATTTCCAATCTATATCCATATCCAATCTATATCCATTCCATATCCAATCCATATCCAATCCATATCCAATCCAATCCATATCCCATCCAATCCATATCCCATCCAATCCATATCTCACCCAATCCATATCCCATCCAATCCATATCCCATCCAATCTATATCCCATCCAATCCATATCCCATCCAATCCATATCCAATCCATATCCAATGCATATCCATATCCATATCCAATCTATAATCCATATCCAATCCATATCCAATCCATATCCAATCCATACCCATATCCAATCCATACCCATATCCATATCCAATCTATATCCAATCCATATCCAATCCATATCCAATCCATATCCAATCCATATCCATATCCAATCCATATCCAATCCATATCCAATCCATACCCATATCCAATCCATACCCATATCCAATCCATATCCATATCCAAATCCATTTCCAATCTATATCCATATCCAATCTATATCCATTCCATATCTAATCCATATCCAATCCATATCCCATCCAATCCATATCCCATCCAATCCATATCCCATCCAATCCATATCCCATCCAATCCATATTCAATCCATATCCATATCCAATCCATATCCATATCCAATCTATATCCAATCCATATCCAATCCATATCCATATCCAATCCATATCCATATCCAATCCATATCCAATCCATACCCATATCCAATCCATACCCATATCCAATCCATATCCATATCCAAATCCATTTTCAATCTATATCCATATCCAATCTATATCCATATCCAATCTATATCCATTCCATATCCAATCCATATCCATATCCAATCCATATCCGATCCATATCCCATCCAATCCATATCCCATCCATTCCATACCCCATCTAATCCATATCCCATCCAATCCATATCTCACCCAATCCATATCCCATCCAATCCATATCCCATCCAATCTATATCTTATCCAATCCACATCCCATCCAATCCATATCCAATGCATATCCATATCCAATCTATAATCCATATCCAATCCATATCCAATCCATATCCAATCCATACCCATATCCAATCCATACCCATATCCAATCCATATCCATATCCAAATCCATTTCCAATCTATATCCATATCCAATCTATATCCATTCCATATCCAATCCATATCCAATCCATATCCAATCCATATCCAATCCATATCCCATCCAATCCATATCCCATCCAATCCATATCCAATCCATATATCCAATCCATATCCAATGCATATCCATATCCAATCTATAATCCATATCCAATCCATATCCAATCCATATCCAATCCATATCCAATCCATATCCAATCCATACCCATATCCAATCCATACCCATATCCAATCCATATCCATATCCAAATCCATTTCCAATCTATATCCATATCCAATCTATATCCATATCCAATCTATATCCATTCCATATCCAATCCATATCCATATCCAATCCATATCCAATCCATATCCAATCCATATCCATATCCCATCCAATCCATATCCCATCCAATCCATATCTCATCCTATCCATACCCCATCTAATCCATATCCCATCCAATCCATATCTCACCCAATCCATATCCCATCCAATCCATATCCCATCCAATCTATATCCCATCCAATCCATATCCATATCCAATCCATACCCATATCCAATCCATACCCATATCCAATCCATATCCATATCCAAATCCATTTCCAATCTATATCCATATCCAATCTATATCCATATCCAATCTATATCCATTCCATATCCATTCCATATCCAATCCATATCCATATCCAATCCATATCCAATCCATATCCCATCCAATCCATATCCCATCCAATCCATATCCCATCCAATCCATATCCCATCCAATCCATACCCCATCTAATCCATATCCCATCCAATCCATATCTCACCCAATCCATATCCCATCCAATCCATATCCCATCCAATCTATATCCCACCCAATCCATATCCATATCCAATCCATATCCAATCCATACCCATATCCAATCCATACCCATATCCAATCCATATCCATATCCAAATCCATTTCCAATCTATATCCATATCCAATCTATATCCATATCCAATCTATACCCATTCCATATCCATATCCAATCCATATCCCATCCAATCCATATCCCATCCAATCCATATCCCATCTAATCCATATCCCATCCAATCCATATCCCATCCAATCCATATCCCATCCAATCCATATCCCATCCAATCCATATCTCACCCAATCCATATCCCATCCAATCCATATCCCATCCAATCTATATCCCATCCAATCCATATCCCATCCAATCCAATCCATCCAATCCATTTAATCCAATCCATCCAATCCAATCCATCCAGTCCATCCAATCCAATCCATCCAATCAAATCCATCCAATCCAATCCATCCAATCCATATATCCATCCAATCCATCTATATATCCATCCAATCCATCTATCTATCTATATATATATAGGCCCTATCTCAGTAGCGGCCTTAGGAGGTGGTAAGTGGGGAAACCGACCCAGGCCCCGCACCTGAGGG
The DNA here is from genome assembly GCF_947242115.1 of Biomphalaria glabrata. Lineage (NCBI taxonomy): Eukaryota > Metazoa > Mollusca > Gastropoda > Planorbidae > Biomphalaria > Biomphalaria glabrata. The sequence continues at coordinate 14,404,529 of NC_074714.1, forward strand.
GGGCCCCGCGATCGGAGATTTTATTGTCGCCAACTTCAAAAACCAAATCAGTTCTCGCCCCGCCGCCGAGCACTATTTCTGGTATTGAAAGCCGCCGAGCACTATTTCTGGTATTGAAAGCCGCCGAGCACTATTTCTGGTATTGAAAGCCGCCGAGCACTATTTCTGGTATTGAAAGCCAACAAAATGCATATTCTGAGGTATCTACAGTGCATTATCTTGCTATTAAAAAGTTTTATTTCAAAAACCTAATGTGCTATTCTTACTGACTTAGACCCTCTCGCGCCGTTCGGCGCATTTTCTGGCAAGCTGTTTCCGCAACTCTTATTTTGCGTAATTCATTTTGTCGGAAAACATGTCCCGCAAAACCTCATGTGACGCTCTGTCACAACCTTACTAAGGATTCGACTCCCAGTTTGGCATATGATTTCTTTGATTTAGACCCGATCTCAATGACTGACTCCTAAAATCTGTCTTAGCCATCTTTGTTGAGACACATTTAATGATTTTCAATTTCGGCAGAAGACTATTCACACTTAATTAATGGAGCCCAAGCCACTGGTAGAAATCTGTAACCTTTCTTGACTACGCTCTTGTAATTACATGCCTGTATTTCGCTTTAGATTTTATATGGAAAAGGAAAGTTTTTTCGTCAAATCATCTGTTGAGGGGTTTTAAACTAAAAAATCTCTGTTTTTTTTTTTTTGTTTTGTTTTTAATTCAAAACCCAATTTAGCTACGATCATAGAATTTGGTGACTGTAGTTTGCTTTAAAATAATATTGAAGAGAGAGGTTTTCAATTCTAAACGCTCTGTAGGGGAATTTTAAACTCAAAACCATCTGGAGGGGTTTTAAAATTTAAAGAAAAAGCCATCTGGAGGAGGGGGATTTAAACTCAAAACCCCTTTGGCTACGCTCATAGATTTTATAGTGTGTAATTTGCTTTTTTTTATATTGAAGAGGTATACTTTTTAGCTTCAAACCCCAACTGGAAGGGGGAGGGGGGGTTAAACTCAAAACCCCTTTTGCTACGCTCATAGAATTTTGAGTGTGTAATTTGCTTTTTGTTTTATTGAAGATGGGGTTATCGTAAATTTTGGATGGGGTTTTAAAATCAAAATCTTCCTCAACTGTGCTGTTGGAATTTGGGGATTGTTGTTTGCATTTTTTTTGTTTTGTTTTATAGAAGAGGGGGATTTAACTGCAAAAACCTCTGATAGGGGGTTTAAAATTCAAAACCCCCTGTAGGGGGTTTTAAACTCAAAGCCCCCTGGTAGAGGGATTTGTATCTGAAAACCCCCTGATAGGGGTTTTTAAAATCTCAAAACCCCCTGGTAGGGGGATTTAAACTCAAAACCCCCTGGTAGAGGGTTTTTAACTCAAAACTGCCTCGGCTGTGCTGTGGTAAGTGATGATTTAGTATTAAAATCTCACCTAAAATAAACAAAATGAAAGCAAAAATCAGTCACATAAGTCCGTCCCCCCCCCCCTGCGCGGGGGGGGGGGGGAATTTCATTTCGGGGGGGGGGGGGTTGAACCCCAAGAACCCCCCCCCCCTGGCTACGCCCATGATATGTATAGATATCGTGCGGATGTGGGAAAACATGTGTCACCATGTTAAAAAAATTAAATATAGCCCTTCCGCAAAAGTCGGATCTGCGAAAGTGTAGGATGGGACCACTGCAATGTAGCTCTTATACCACACTTAATTCGTTCTTTTAGAACGTCCAATAGGCTTCAATTAGCAGAGTGAGAGAGGAGACATATATTAGTAGTGCGCGAGTGTTTTCCTTTTTATTTGCTTCTGTTAATGCAGAACAATTAAAATTATACAGTTTATAATGTAGGCCCTTCTTACGTAATGTAGCTACGTTTAATGTTCCATGTTTTTTTTTTTAGTAAAACTAAGGCCCACAGCTTAGAGGCGGACATACTGTATTGTTAGGCTTTATATATAGTCTACCCTTAAATTACTACTAAGGGCCCCGCACATTACGCTCACCCAGGGCCCCACGTACTGCTAAGGCTGCCCCTGCCCTATCTATATTTCCTCTAAATTTATAAGAAGCCTTTGATGGTGCCATTGCTTTTAGAACATACAGGCATAAAAGTAATAGCTGTTGTAATAAAACGGTATAAACAATTATAGGCCTACATCTTCAAGACAGAATATTGAATCAATATAGTAGGCATTTAGTAGCAATAACTTAATTGGAACCAAAACTTACACATACACATTTTACAAATACATCATAATAAAACAGGTCTACTCGGAAAGACAAAAAGATAAATGAATTACATTTCTTTATTCAATATTTTAAAACAAATTCGTTCGTGTTCCTTCTTCCATAGGCCCACCTATATATATATAGCTTGACATTAGAGCGGGTTACACCGTAGTTGCAAGAATATGTGTGGAAAAAATGATCGACTTAACAAATTTAGCCTAATTAGTCTTTAATTAACAATTGCATGTACGAGTACGTAGGGCCTACGGCTAGCACATGGATACACGTAGGACGTGATTGTCTTATGTTTGAATAAAGGTTGGGAATTTATAAGATAAGATCTTAATCTTTTTCCATTTTTTTTTCAAATGCCCCCCACCCCCCGGCTTTTATTTTTCTCTGTATAGCTACACCCCTGCATTCTAGACCTTTTGACATAGATCTCTATAAATTGTCAAGGTAGATAACTCTACTTGTCCAACTTTCTCTGTACTGTTGTAAGTCTTAGCTTAGCAGTTTAAAATTAGACATTTTCCATTAATGCTAAGTTCGAAGTCTGAGATTCACTCTCACTAGACTAAATTCAAAATGACGAAACACAAACCAAGTGCTATTAAAGATTTTACTGCAGGCGGTGTTGGAGGTGTTTGTACAGTTGTTGCAGGCCACCCTTTAGACACTGTCAAGGTAAAAGATTAAATGTAAAAGTTTTATTAAAAAATATTAATATTAAAACTAGCCAAACAAGACCACTCAGTGACTCACATCAGTCATCACTGATCAGTCACTCACTGAGACTCACTCACACAGTTGACACAGTCACTAGTGTCACTAGTGATGCCCTGATTGGGCCTGATGGGAACTAAACTAACTTTTTAAGTTAAAGTAAAACTAGTAGTTTTCAAGTAAAATAAAGTAGTTAAACTAAAAGTTATCATGAATTTCAAAATATATATATATATATATATATAGTAGCTTCTTATATTAGGCACAGCTCATCGAATTCTCCTTTAAGAAACACATCGCTTTTTTTGTTTATAATTAATTTGTTTTTATGTTTGGAGCTAAAAACGACGTTTCGGGACAGTGCATGTCCAATTTTAGATAAGTTCCTGAATTTTTGTTCTGCTTTTCCAAAGCAGATGGCAGTTTTTTAGATTCTCGGTAACCAAGTATGTAAAGCTATTGTTTTAACCTCCCCTGGCAATTCATACCCATATAAGGGATGAAAGCTATATTATGAGCCTGTTTGATCGTAGGCTGGTGGATCTATCAAAATAAGCTTCCAAACATCTTTAGAAAGACATTCCAATCACATTCATACTGTTAGCTGTTAAATAAAATTAAAAAAGGAGGTGTTTCAATGAATAATAATGAATTAAACACATTCTCCTATAGTGCACAAGGCAAAATCGTAATAAGAAATATTATTGGGATTAATAAATCTATGATTTTTTTAAATAAATAAATGTGACCTAGATCGAGATATCTAGAATATATAATTTATGAATGAAAGAAAAAGTGCGGGCTGCTAATTTGAAGCCAGAGACCATGCCCACTGCAGGTGATCACGCCATGCGAGCGCTGGTGGTGAGGAGAGGTATACACTAAGCGTGTAGTGTCACAACCTATCATACAGGCAGTGGAGGGAAGGGGGAGAGAGTCATGAAAAGAATTATAAGCATCTATGGGAGGGAGGGGATGTTAAGGTGTTACAAAACGAACATCCAAATTATGAAAAGAAGAGGGTCCTTGAATGGGAATTAAAAGAAAGAGACAGAGAATACATGTAGCCTAATTGAAAATATCATGTTTATTAAATTATAATAATTAATTTATAGATCTATAATTATATAGATTTATTTCTGTCTGTTTCTACACATAGATTATATAGGTAAGGCATATATGTATATATATATCTAGAGAGAGAGAGAGAGGGAGGCAATATACTATAAATACATATTGCAGAAGTGAATCTACTTCTTTTAATACAATCTAAATAATTTTTAATTAACACAGATATAATTTATTAGCAATAACATAGTGGTGTTTCTTAACGGTGCTCGATGTGCGCTAAAGGAGAAAGCACAAAAACTGCGTTTATTATAGGAGCATGAAGTGACCTGATTTATTTTAAAATAAAATCTTGACTACGAGTGGTAATTCAAAGAGACACAGCTATTTTTATAGTCCTTTAGTTGCAGAATAAGAATCTGCTTTCAGTTTTTTTGTAAGTTAAACAGTCACCAAATAAAAAAATAAAATAAAAATTTGACCTAGTTCCCGAATACGGTGTGCCTAATATAAGAATCTACTATATATAGTTAAACTAAAAGCTAAAGAAAATTAATTAAACTGTTCATAACTTTAGTTACTTTTTTTTCTGGGGGGGGGGGGGAGGGGGGAGATTTGAAGTAGAGACCTATATACATAATATAGAAATAATCATCCGACTGTATGTCGAGGGTAATAGTAATATTTATTAATATTTATCCATAATAAAATCAGTAATATTAAGGAATATGTTTCTTACATAAACGTTAATGCACAATAAAAAAAAAAAAGGCCTAAATAAATAAGTGTGCTTGTATTTTTATCTTATCTTATATAATACAGACGTTACTTAAAAAAAGAAGATGACGTCCTACGCGTCATGCATTTAGTCATGCATATTAACCAATGACTTAAATTCTGCCAAGTCACTGGTTTTCCTGGCTAGCTCAGGCAACCCATTCCATGCTTTAATAGCACAAGGGAAGAAGGAGTATTTAAAACCTTTAGAAAATGGTACTCTTTTTTAAAATTATAATATCTTATTATATAACGGAAAATCTTACTTATAATACCAGTAAAGTTTAAAATCTCATTAAATAACATAGATTTAGAATTTTAAATTTAGATCTAGTAACCAAAGAAATAGAAACGAAATTGTTGGAGTTTTAAGAAACATTTGACTTTTATAACTATTTTATAGTGTAAAATACATGCTTGACTAACCATGCCTATGTGCTATTTTCTTGTCTGATTACTAAAACTACAACTAACACTATTGCATAAACGTTAAACGTGCAAGGGAAAAAAAAAACTAGGGTGGTCTTGTCATTATGGACTGCACACTCAGTAGACTATAAAAAGCCTACACGTGTACTTCTATCTGGTCAGGTTGTTGAAATCAGTCTAACACACCGTCTATTTACTTTCTGGGCAGGGAGTGAGGGAGGGTGTAAAGATATATCTACGAACATGCTTGACTAGCCATGCCAGTGTGTTATTTTCTTGTCTGACCTCTCCACATTAAGCAAACACTATTGCATAACGCTTAATAAAAAAAATGCAGGGTAGTCATGTAGTATTATCGACTACACACTCACAGTACACTAGGCCTACATGTGTATGTCTATCTGACCAGGTTTTAAATTCGGTTGGACACAGTCTATTTACTTTTTATGGTCAGAGAGGGTGTGGATTAAGATTTTTTTTCTATAGTTGGTTATCATCTACTAATGATCTTAGATTTATATAGGCCTAGCTGTGGATTTAGACTTAGATAGACATCTCTATAATAAGTCTTAAGACTATTAAAAGGGTGTACTTGATTTTTCTGCAGTTAAAAATATATTGTTTGCCGCAAATGAATTGATTAAAACCACTAAATATTGACCTAACTCACTAATCAGATTCCCACTATAAACAGAAATTAAACACCACCCTGTGGCTCACAAAAAAATTTGGAACAACCCCATTCATAATATTGCATAGAAGCTTTTGGCAAAAATGTTTAACATTTTATAATACTGCTACTTTCAAGACACCCATAACTTCTACCAGCATCTTACTTTACCCTCTTCAAATGCAGACTGACTAAATAGTTGTTAACTGCATCATTGTTTTTTATAATTAAAGTTATTGATATCACATGATCGTTGTGCTGGCTACATGACAACCTCGCTAACTGTAGGCCACAAAAACAGATGAACTTTACATCATCTGCCCTATAGACCACAAAGTCTGAAAGGGGAACTAGTTAGGTCAGGTTCACATCTAACTTTACATTCACTTTCACCTATCCTTTGATCTGCGGGAAAGTTGGGGCACTACACAAGATCTGTTAACCTTCTTTCTCCATTCTTATCTCTCATTTGTCTGATAGAATTTCATTAGGATGTTCTTTCTGAAAATATTGAAGCCTGCCTGGGTGGACCACTTCGGGGGCCGATTTTGAGTTTGTGTTTCCACACAAACTGTCTTTTGTAACCTTGTTTTTTTTTTACATTTAAAGGCTTATTAGTTTTTAAAAGCCCCCTAGACCACACCCTATCCATTAAAAAAAATGCAGATAATATCTTATCATCGTGATTTTCATGCTTAATGACAAAATCAGTGACATTTTTGACATATTATATTATATAATTAAATTTTACTATTTTACTACTCAAGAATAGAGCAATTCAAACAAGTAAAATCATTTGCATCAGACAAGTATTTAATATAAAATAATTATATAAATAAAATAGAGCATTTAAAAAAAAATAATTCTTGACATAAATATCCATTGAAATATTATATATATCAATTTTAGATAGAGATTATAAATAAAGTCTAAATTAGCATATTATTTATCAAAATACTTCTATCTTGCAACTAGATCTAGATTCTAGGTATTATTCACTCTAATCTAGACCAGCATTTCTCAAACTGGTCTAGGGGCTGGGGCCCGCCCCCTTCACCTGGCCTCTGAAAAGAGGTTGGGAGGCGCTAGGCCTGTCAATTTACTTTTCTAAGCAACAAAAAGTAATGCATTTTGATTGTCAAGATCTACTATAGATATAGATTTCAAATCTATGTTTCTATATTAACTAAGTAAAATGACAATATTTAGAAAATTAAAATATTTTAACCCAATCGCTATTATTGCAACCAAATGCACCCAATCCCATACGCTACTAATGCGCCAAAACATGTCCCCCACAATATGACTGGCATCTAGCTCTTGTTTCCCTGCTTGTAGTGTGGTGTTATTTTAAGCTTGCTGATAAATGTTGGAGAGTACCAGCACTACGCACTAACTGTTGTGATGGAAATGGGTGGGGGTGGGTTGCACCAACTATGAAAAAAACAGGCACAAATTTTGATCTTTACTTACTTTTATTTTTCAATTGTCAAAAACATTATCTAAAATCCATTTCTCTTGATTTTTTTGTTGTAATTATCTATGGTACTTATAAAGATTTTTGTTTGTTAAGTGACTTGTAATTTGGAGTTAACTTTTTGAGCTTAGTATTCCAAGCCACTGAGGTAGCTTAGGTGTCTAGTAGTGTTTGGTTTGAATAATAATGTTGTTTCATCTCTTCTAAGAAGGACCTATATGTATGTAAGCACAAGAAGCATCTTCAGCAATATCCACACAAAACTTTTTGAAGAAGACATTTTAAAATGTGACTCTTCTTATGCCAATATGGCACCCCCATGACTCTCATACATTGTTATGTTGACTACTTTTGCATCAACAAAAAAATGAGATCTTACTTAACTCTAAGATGATCTTAGGACGATTATGGCCATTATAGACGTACATGCACTATGTATACCAGTTATGTCCATCGCTTGACAGTATTGACCAGTACTGAGATATATGCATATTGTCCCCTATCTCAACCTTTTTTGACCTGAACTCTTCATACAGTGTAGTCCCAATAATCCAAAAGTTGCACACGTTACACAATAGGTAGTAGCAGCCCTACACATATATATTGACTCAATGGTAAGATTTACCTCTAATCATTCTTATCTAATTCTAGTACATATTTTATGTTTAAAATCCAAAATGGCCATTTTTTTTTCTGTTAGGATATAATTATTCTTCAAATTTGAAGAACATCTGAAACATGTAAAACATTTTAGGTCTCTACATATCAAAGTTATATCATGACATCTCTTTTTAGAATAGGTGTTTGGTGCACCTTGTCTATTTCCACTTTCAAGAAATAAAAAAATTTCTTATACCAATATCTTTTTCCCAACTTGAAAACTTTAGCACATAAACCTTTTTTTTTTCCAGCACTTCAATAAGACCAATTAAAGCTCTTCACTAAATCCATCAATATCTTTATTGTTTTCAAAGAGAATGTACTCTTGTAAAATGTGGTCAATATGCAAGCTTGGAATACTGATTTAATGTGAACTGAAAAGCACTATAACTTTTATTTAACTCATCCTGAAAAACAATCCTATAATTGGTAACAAAAGTAGTAGGTGCGGTTGAAAGGGGTTAAGTCTGAATGGATGTGTGTTACTTTATACAGCAGCAAGAAACTTAACAGAGATTTTAAACGTTTTTTATCAAGCCTAAAAAAAACAACTGTTAACATCATTTTTTTTAATTCTCGCTAATTCTCATTCAGTTTTTCAATCAATTGAATCTTATATGGTTAGGCTTTAAAAAGAGTGCTGATGTGTCATGTACCACAACTAATGGATCAAGTAATAGCACTTAGCTAATGGGAGAAACTGATCTCAGTATATTTTAAAAGTGTGAAAACTATATCAGCTGTGCATATAATATGTCATTATTATATGTCATTTGTAACAGAGTATGTGGGGAATAAACTTGAAGGGAAGCTTGAGGGCTCAATTGAATTGTCTACTGTATTTTATTGTAAAGCTTATATCAACTCCAAAAAAAAAAAAATGGGAATCAACAAAAAAACTAAAACAAATTAATTCCACTTATCTTATTCATGGTAAACCGGTAACACAGACTAAAAATGCAAAATACCTAGGTGTTATAATAAATGAAAAACTGTCATGGAATCACCATATTGATGAAGCTATCAAAAAATCAAACAAAGCATTAGGGTTTATTAAAAGAAATTTCTATAAATCAAATAAGAACATAAAACTAAAATGTTATTTAACCTTGGTTAGGCCAATAATAAATATGCATCCTCTGAAAACATTAAGAAACTGGAACAGACACAAAATAGAGCAGTGAGATTCATAACTAATTAATAAATCATTTAGTACTGTCACGTACACTGTATCTATATTTAGCCCAAGGTTGTCGGCAGAATTTCAGCCACCTCAGGAATTTTACATCACGCAACAAAATTATGTTTTGAAATAAATGTGATTTTTCAGAAATATCAATTATTGTACATTGAGATGCATTTATTGGTCAGATTTTAACCAAGCGGCAAAGAGATATTTAGTCACATGGCAAAACGCCCAAAGCTCTGTAAGCTTGGAGATATTACCGCCAGTGTCGTGCGGAACGTGTTAGAGAGAAGATGTACTAAAGTCTCATGTTGGAACTCAAAGAATGATGACATGTTTATATTATTGTGTAGATCGTTTAAACCAGTAGAGATTTAATTTGAGTTTTATTCTATCACAGTATATCATTGTAATTATTTGTGAATAGCTTTTCCAAGTTCTGAATTAAAGTATTTGTTTTAGACAAAGAGAAGTTTCTTCATTGAATTTAATAATAACATACTTAGATCGTCTTATTGACTAGCGACTTCTAGATGATCCTCTTATCAACTAGCAACTTCTAGATGATCCTCTTTAACAACTGGCAACTTCTAAATGATCATCTTATCAACTGACGATTTCTAAATCCTCGGCAACCGCGATCATAGCCTAGATCGCAACAAGTACTAATTAATTAATTTTGTATTATATAGCAGAAAGGAAATTTTCAGATATATAGTAGTACTTAATTGTTTGCTTAAAAAGTATTATTTTTTTCTATTTCTTGTGAATAGGTTGAATTATGGTTGATGTTAAAATGTTTGTTTCATTTGCTAAAAGTCTATTTATTTGTATACCTGAACCTGTGGTCTAAAATACTGACTTTTATTTGTTTACACAATAGGAATTAAAGGCAAGCCTTTTACCTAGCAGTTGTATAATCTACTGCTAAAACTGTCCATTTCTCTATCTGATATTCAGTAAAAAAGCACAAATTGTTTAATGGCATCTAATTTGTTGATTAAAAGAAAATGCTCTTGTTTGTTAATTTTAAATCCATACATTTCAAAGTATGTATAGTACTTATGTAAAAAAAGTAAAGTTTCCCGTTCAGACCTTGCAATCTATAGGGCAGATGATGTTAAGGTCATCTAATTCTTTGGCCAAGGGTGTCATGTGGCCAGCACAATGACCAACCGCTTTACTTTCCCCAACGAAAGTCAGGTACCCATTAGAGTTGGGTGGACTCAGAGGAGCCCTAAAAGTCCAGGAATTCGAAATCCCAGTCTTTACTGAATCGAATCCAGGACCCCAGATTCGGAAGCCAAGCACTTAACCACTCAGTCACTGTGCCCTAATAGTACTTATGACTATATTATAATGTTGAGGAGCATGATGCTATGTGGGACTCTAGTGTATACATTTTAATAATATAATCATTATAATCTTGATCTGCAAGGAAATTTCTTTTACAAATTACCAGTATGCATTACACATAACAATATGTTGTAAGAGCAAAAATGTATGTGATAGCACATAAAATATGTTCATACCCCAGTTCCTCTTAAACATTAGATGTGAAATTTACAACAGTTAGTTCAATGATTTGATAGTTTTTTTATGTGTGTCAGAATCTGAAACCACATTTTTTTTTATCATTAGCTTTTCTAATTTGTACATTTTTACCTAAAACTTTTAACAATCAACGCTTTTTTTAAAAGGTTCGCTTGCAGACGATGCCAAAACCTGAACCTGGCCAGGCCCCCATGTTTAAAGGCACATTTGATTGTTTAGCAAAAACAATTAGAAAAGAGGTTAGTATGAAATGTTGACATTGCTATGTTTTAGGGTTCAAAGAAACTCACCAATGATCCAGTCTAGCTCTTACAACCATCTTCACAGAACACACAATCTACTAGCTCAGTCTAGTATAAATGAGATGACAATCCACTGAAATCAAAACTATAATCCACAGAATGTCTTTCCTTTTATTCTATGACTCCATCACAAATCACTGAAACCTTTTCTCCCTGTTCTTCTACATGCCCACAAATGCGCATAACTGCATGAGGTTTTCACTCAGTCACACACACACAAATTGTCCTCATTACGATCCTTCTGTGTTTTGGTAAGTAAAGGAATTTATTAATGGATTCTGAAATGTTGATTAGGAGGATATAGCATGGTATCAATAATATTATTCTGGCATTATAATTTACATACACTTTAAAAAATATTTGAAAATGTATTAATTAATATAATGCATTGCCATTTTTTTTTGTTAACCAGGGCTTCTTTGGTCTGTATAAAGGAATGGCTGCTCCCATAACTGGAGTCGCACCAATATTTGCAGTTTGTTTCTTAGGTTTTGGTATCGGGAAAAGAATTCAACAGAAGCATGACGACGAGGAGCTAACGTAAGCATTTCTTAATTCTTTTAATTGACATAGATCTATCAGTAACAGTCAAAGTTTGATGGATGAAAGTCTTTAGTCATTAGTTGACTAGGATATTTTTGGACTATTTAATTCACTCACCCATTTATTATTAGGCATCCATCACATGACATATTTGCTTACTCTTAGGATATTATTGGTCTGGGTATGCTCATGAACTGAGGTTCTGGTTTCAAATCCTGGTGAAGACTGGGATTTTTAATTTTGAAATCTTTGGGCTCCTCTGAGTCCACCCCACTCTAATGGGTGACTGACATTAGTCAGGAAAAATCAAAAGCGGTTGGCCATTGTGCTGGCCACACGACTCCCTCGTTAACTGTTCGCCACAGAAACAGATGACCTTTACATCATCTACCCTATAGATCACAAGGTCTGAAAGGGAAGTTTTTATGCTCATGTCCTGAATAAAAATCTCTGAAGTTTTTTTTTTTTTTTAAATATGGTATGATTTTTAAAATTACATTTTGATGTTTGATTTGTGCTTAAGTTTTAATGTTTATATGAATGATAATGACTGAAGTGTGAACACAGCTGTCTACTTTTTCTCTAGGTACTTTCAGCTGTTCAAGGCTGGCATGCTAGCTGGTGTCTTTACTACTGTGATAATGGCTCCAGGGGAGAGAATCAAATGTCTTTTGCAGGTAAATAAAGAGTTTTGATACATGGTACTCTTTAATTAAACAGATTCAACTCAGAATATTAGCTGTGCTAAAAGCAATATTCTTTTAATATTCCAATGTAGATCAAAAATGAGATTTTCAGTTATTTAGTATCTTAATGTTGGATTGGATTATGTTTTTGATTTGTTAGAACTACTTTGGTGTGTCTAAATTTACCATACCTCAACACAGATTGAACTGTAATTCTAAAAGTACAAGTTTTGCTAGTAGAAAATATCTGTTTCATCGTCTAGTAAAAAAGCTTACAAGTTGTAATCATGAACTACAATTCAATTGCTGAGGGAGCAATTTAAGTTCTCTTTGTCACTGTTTTCTATTGTCTTCTGCAGAAACACTTGGGAACTATAGCCATTAACAGAATACTTGCTTAAAAAAAACAACTTTTATTTATAAAATTATAGCCTTAAAGAATTATTCTAATAAATTAATATTGTTAATTTTTTTAAAAAATGTTAAGTTAAGTTACTTTGTAATCATTGGAGGAAGCTGAAGGCACCTCTGGAGTTTTTTTTTTCATTGTGCTGTCAGGTTCTCCTTAAGAGTCAGGTGATGAGGTTATGTCAGAGTCAGAAATTATCTGTCCTTAAACTAAAAATCTTTTGTTAATTAAATTAAAACTTCATTTGTTAGTATTGTAGTTTCTAGTATTGAACTATTCACTCAGTTCGCTTGTCTTTATAATTGTGAGACAGCTATCTGTAACAGCAATTTTGTCTAAATCACTATAATATTTTTGTTCTGTATCTCTCATGAAATTAATTTTTTGGAATTTTAGATTCAACAAGAAGCCAATGTTCATGACAGAAAATATAAAGGTCCAGTAGACTGTGCTAAAAAGCTTTACAAGGAGGGAGGAATCAGAAGCATATACAGAGGCTCAGTGGCTACTCTGCTCAGAGATGTGCCAGCCAGTGGGATGTACTTCACAAGTTATGAATGGTTACAGCATGTCCTAACACCTGCAGGTCACGAGTAAGAAGTAATTCATACTTTGGTCTTAAAGCTCCTACAGCTAGCAGCTAAAACATGACTAGAAGAAACAAAATTAAAGCTCAGCTAAAAATAAGAAAGAATATTAAAAGTTATTAATAATTTTTTTTTAAAAGTACATTTCATTTGTATGAAAGACCTATTTATATGATGCTATTACAAGTAACAAATCTTTTTATCTAATATATTTTTGTATTTTATTGATTCATTTATTGATTCATATAAGAATCTGGCATGAGTTTTACCTAACTTGATGTTCTATCAGAGACTTGGAATGAATGCTTACTTTATTATCATCCCTTGATTTCATTTTGTCCAGCAATCATAGAATTTTATATCGACATATTTTTTGTCCCCTTTATATACTAAGTACATTCACCTTTAAAATAATAATGGATTAAACTAGTTTTGTTAGCTCTAATTGTTCTGATTGAGACTTACTTATTCAATTAATGCCCATGCCATTGTACATTTTTCAGTCGATCAGAGATGAGTATAGGCAGAACACTATTTGCAGGTGGGATGGCAGGAATATTTAACTGGTCTGTAGCCATCCCTGCAGATGTTTTGAAATCCAGACTTCAGACTGGTAGGTTGAGTTGAATTAATATTGTCTTTTGAAATAATTTATACAAATTCTCATGTGCTCATTAATTATAACCTAATGACATTACTAAGTTGACCTTTTACCTTGTTTTTAAACAACATTACATCTTTTAAGATAATTAAAGAATGTGTAGGCAAGTTTCTATTTTTAACAAGCTTTTATAAACATTTAAATTGTCTATTATTCCAAAAATGAATTATTAAAAAAAAAAAAGTTTTTTTTTAGTCTAAAAAGTATAATTACCAATATAATAAATGGTTCTCACTTCAAATATTACAGCACCACATGGTACATATAATGGTCTCCGTGATGTGTTGAGCCATATAATAAAAGAAGAAGGTGTGACAAGTTTATACAAAGGTTTCACACCTATCATGTTGAGAGCTTTCCCAGCCAATGCAGTAAGTAACTAGGAATACAGAATGACACCATTGTTTTTCAGAGCAACTAAAAAACTGTTTTTTGTTCACATCAAAACACCACAGTATTTACAGTCTAATTTAATTAATAAGATAAATGTACACATGCTGTCAAGTAGTTTTTACCTTAACCTATCCACAAGACCATTGGGGCACCAAGCAAGACTCGTCGACCATGTCCTTCTCCATTCCTTCCTGTCTTTTGCCTTGTTTAGAACCTCTTTCAATGACAGGCCCGTCCATTCTTTTATGTTGCCCTGCCATCGCTTTTTCTGTCTGCCTCTTCTTCTTTTTCCTGGTACTGTTCCCTGAAGGAAGGTTTTTGTGAGCCTCAAAGATCTTGTAATATGGCCATAGATTTGTAGTTTAGTAGTTTTAGTTCTAATAAAACATATGATGGGACTGCACAGTGAAAAGAAAATTTAATATTCTGGTTTTGGAATATGCATAAAAATCTTCAGCCTTGTTTGGGATCTGAGTTTGCAGCCAATTTGAGGAAGTTTATTAAAAATGTGTTATACTATTACATGAGTTAAACAAAATTAAATAACTAAAAAATGTTGGAATACTTACTTTCTTCACCTATCCTTTTTTCTTTAGTCTGTTGGAATGTTAGGGCACCACATATGATCTGTCTACTGTATCTCTCCATTACTTTCTGTTTTTATGCAATTACTAGAATCTCTTGCTACTTTATTGAACAGATTTATATTTGAGATACTAATTGTTAGTTTTCAAAAAAAAAAAATTTTCTTCTCCAGTTTTGTTTTCTTCACCATGATAATAATGTCTTGATTCTATTTAATAGTGTCTTGATTTTATTTCAGGCTTGTTTCCTTGGTTATGAAGCAACCATGAAATTTTTAAATTGGGCAGCGCCAGGTTTATAAAGATATAGTTTAGATTTTTATTTGTATTATACATTATTTAACAATGTAAAATGATAATATCTCATATTATTGAGAATGTAAAAGTATTTTTCTGTATACTCAGCTTACATACATCATTTAGCAAACTTGTTTTATAATTTCAATAAACAATTATTTTTCTGATATAAATGGGTCATTTATTTATACATATATTGTCGTCATGGCCTTGCACTGTGAAAACTGGCACACTAATTGCAGAGGACAAAAGAACAGCGCTGGCAGAAGAAAAGCGTTAGAGGCCCAATGACAGTAGCTTCGGCTGGAATAACCAGTCCAGTGTGCAGACGAACCTTCCGGGCACAGGAGGCTCAAAACCCCAGTGCAAAGCCCTCACTTCAGCCCCCTGGATGACAAGTGGTCATCACCGAAACACAATGGACTAACTGTATACACATCCATATGTTATGAAGCAGTTCTGTAAGGTGGTTATATCTGGAAGTGGTAATGGATATAAGCACTCCATTACCTATAAAATGCTTCAAATGGCAAGTGCCTCAAAAAGCCTTTGACAACCAGTCCAACTCTAGGTCTTATACATCTTAAAATGCAGCTATTTTTGTACAAAAATTGCTTTACCTTACCATGCGTTAACCAAAGTGCAATGTGTCTGAAGCTATTTGCTTGGTCAGCACTAATTGGTGAGTCCCTGTAAAGTTAGGTACCAATGTCGCTGTCATTGAACTATAATAATAATAATTTAAAAAAAAAAAGGAGTTGTATAAATATTAAACTGCCAAAAAGTCATGTGTGATTTTTTAATGACAGATTCTTGCTTAAGATAATTATTTTAACAGGCTGTTCATATGCAAACTACATTATCACTTGTATGCTTCTATATCCGTGGTGAAAGTGTGCCAACAGATTGTGCTCCAAATGCAGTTTCTTGGTGGATAGAGCAAATGAGTCTGCACAATATTGTCTGGCAGAAAAATATTTCTTTTTAAACACTGCCTTCCACTTCAAAAAGCATTTTTCCTTCAGACCAAACTAACAATGGCTCTTAATTATGATCTGTATGCTTTGGAGATCGAATGCCATAGAAGTAAGTATGGCTTCCTAACCAAGTTTGGCAGTACCTCATTGCAAATAAGGTACGGAAGCTTCCGATTAATGTAATAAAAAAAAACCTATAGCAAATAGCTTTCATTATACTTGTGATCGGCAGTCATTTTCTTTAATGTTTTGTTTTTGTTTGGTATCAAGGAAACAAAATGGTGTTAAAACAATGCCTTGGGATTCTTGTAACTATGGACTTCCTGATGACAAATTCATCCATTTTACTTCTAGTAAAACTTAAAACTGCACACAGGTTGTAAATATATTTTCCTTGAGACAAACCATAAATCAAACTGAAAAGTTTGCTGATAAGCCAGACTTGACATGCTAAACAGAATAGTAGTAAAAAAAAAAAGTAAAGTTCCCCTTTCAGACATTGTGGTCTATAGGGCAGATGATGTAAAGGTCATTAGTTTCTGGTACAGACTGGTATTAAATAATTTTTTTTCTTCTCTAGGTAATAGCAATTAGGTTATGAAGTATAAAAAAAAAGAGGATAAATTGAAAGATCTAGGCATTGATTCATGCAAAGTATTGGGAAATACGACTATCACTTAACATTGCTTGAAGTACTGTTACCAATATGGTCATACCACAGTTTGTATAGCACTGCACTAAGTGCTAAAAATTCCTGTCAACCTAATGACATCACAATTTTCATTTCTTTGGATATTCTGATAAAAAGAAAACAAATTGTTTTGTTTTATATATGTATATAATAAATGGAGTTTAATATTAATAGAACATTTACAGGCCTCTTTCATACACCAATTATCAACAAAATCATTTCTGACAAGTGAAACATTTACATAACATATATTAAAAAGTAACAGTCATACAATACTTATATGTAATATCTAATTGTATTGTTGGAAAATAATTAAAATAAAAAAAATATTTTAATGTGAAAGAAATGCCGCCAAGTCTGAAATTGAAAGAATATGATGGCTAGTGTCACACTGGAAACATCCGACCTAAACAAATAACAATTTCTGAACAGCAGTGTGGCAAATACCAACAAGAACTTTTACACTACATTTAAATTCCTAACAAATGAGGGGGGAAAAAAACACTATGCACTGATATAATTATGTACAGAATAATTTATGTTGCTAATGTTCTTTTAAATTAAGTATAAAACACTCAATACACACTTGTGCCCAAAATAAAACAGTCACTTCTTAGGTTAGGCTTCTATTAATGTTTACATCATAGAACACCTGTAGTATTGATAACTGATACTGGTAAGCTTATCATGCAAGCTAGAGAGATTTTTTTGTTTTCATTTGCTAGCAAAAACAAACTAAAATAAATAGGATTAAAAAAAAGATATGCTAAAAATATAAAGGAAAAAAAAAAGCTAAAATTTAAAACTACTTTCCACCTGGAAGAGACCCACAGATACGACTCTACATTTCATCTTGTATGCCTCTAATTATAACAATGGTAGTCACACATTAACCCATGATTGCATAAAAACAGATTCCATTGTTGTACATATCCTTGATATAAGTCAAAATTAGGATAGCACTTCTATGGTTTAAATCTAAATGTTCAATTTAATGTTTAAAACTTATTTGATGATCTTTATTTTTTAACTACACATTTTTTCTTAAAAGAATCAAATAAACTGAAAATAAATTGATAAAAACTGGACCTCACTTATCAAAACCAAATGTATTTATGACCAGCAAGTATTATATCCATGTTTCCTCAATGCCTACATACCACCAACTAAAAATAGGATTACATTGCAGGCAGACAAGAAAAATAATGAGTCGTTGATAGTCAAAAGGAAAAGTATCACAAATATTCTTCATCATCACTTCCATTCTAGAATGACAGTAATACAGTGGTGTCAAGAAAAATAGCAGCAGATACTTCTATCATAGTAAGGCTGTGAATGTTTCCTCAGACCTGCTGTTACACTTGCACATGGTAGAACTATTGAACTCAAGGAGAAATACAGCACCAATCCTAGAAAAATAAAATATACATATTTCAATTCAGTCAACTTTAAACTGCCTTGTAGTTTATCCAAAAGATGCTGGGTGGTATTATGTTTTTTGGACAAGTAAATATTCTTACCACGAATTACATTTTTTTTAGTCTGAACAAAGGTGTCACAGAGAAAAAAAAAGAAAAGAGGGAATAGCTTGCCACTGTAATAAAAGGGGAAATAACAGCGTGTGCTGTTCTAGCCTCAGTGAACAGAAAAATAGGAAACTTCCATTCTAGATCTATCTACTATGAACTGTGATAAAAATTATAAAGGTTGCAATCTATTAGAAGAGTAGCAGAGTCAGTATAACCAACATTATTTAGTTGTTATTCTTAGTGGGTTTATTTATAAAAAGTGTTTGGAATTTCTATTCCTGGATTTATTACATTCATTTTAAAGTCATGCGAAGGCTTACATATATTTTGACAATGCTAACATATTAAACTGAACCAAACTTGACAGTAGGCAATGATTTAGTTAGGCTTGGAATACAAGAAAAAAACAAAACACAAAATTTTGACAAATAATACACACACAAAAAAAGTTTGTTTTTTTTTAGGCCTGACAAAAACCAACACATGTATTAAGGAAGTTTATCCTTCAAGTCTTCTGTTTAATTTTAAAATGTTTTTTCTTCATTAGATTGATATCATGTTGACAAGTTAACCAAATTCTCAAGGGCTGGTTTAATACCAATTAATGGATGCAGAGATAGGTAAACAAACACTGTCATGTCCACAAACATCTAGGCCACACAGTGATGTTTAATAGTCAAGAACTATTGATGCATGTGCAATTTCTTTTTCACAAATAACCAAAAATAAGAAAAAATATGATTAACTATAGTTCACAGAACGCACATACCATCATCCTGAATAATAGAAACTAAACTGGAATGTGTTAGAAATTTTTCAGAAATTCTTCAGCACTTATTCTGGCTCTAGAGTTGACAGCCAGCTTGAGGAAATTAATTTCTTTGTCTATTTCCTCCATGAAGTGAATGATAAAGTCCACAAGTTTATGCTTGTACATCTGTTCTGTGTGGAAGTTGGTGATCAAGAAGCTGATGTCATATCCCTTTGGGGAAAATGAGATGAAATATTAACACACATCAATGTGCACACACACACATATATTTACAACAACAGTTTAAGATTATGAGAATGTAATAAGGATTGTTATTTTTATTTTTTTTATTAGAGTTTTTCACACTTAAAAAAAGAAAAATCATTTCTAAGACACTAAGTAAAGATATTATATTTATTGTGGCAGTGGTGGTCATCCGTAATTATTTTTTTCTTTAATATACCTCCCAGATGTAAGTTTGGAAACTCAATCCATACTAATTTAAAAATAAAACAGCCACTCACTTCAACTTGTTTTCGTCTTAAGATAGCAAAATTTTCAGCTCTCATCATCATGAATCGTGTGAACTTGTGACATAAAATTCTCTCTATCTCATCAGCCTAAAGTACAGAAAACAATTTTACACAATAAATCATCTTATTTGTATTCTTCGACTTTGTGAAGTACAATTTTATACCAGCAAACAAGGTAAATTTTTTTTACAGTAAAGGGAGTAAACTACCGGTATGTCAAAGTCATCGTTCTGATATCACATGTAAACAGTTTCATCATATTGACACCTTTGTTATAAAGAAAAATAAAAGTTTTAATAGTAAATAGGAAGTAGGGGTGGGGTAATTGTAACTGTATCGAACTAAGAGCCAAACAATTTACACCATTACTAAAGTCTGCATACAAATCTTGTACAATAATTCATCATATAGCATATTGTCTGCAAGTTTCTCAAAAACTCGATGCAGATACAAATTAATTTGTAACACTTTGTTACTAAATAGAAAGCAGTGATTACCAACCCTTTTAAAAAAGTAATACCATCATGTACTGAAATAAGCTGCAAAAAAGCCTCCAGAAATCTTTTCACACTCTATTTCAAAGACAATTAAAGAATCAATAACAAATTGATTTTTAAAAATTCTTACAACACCTGTTTAATTGCTATGCTGATTCGTAAAGAGTTGATGCTGCCTTCTATTAATACTTTTTCTCTTTCATTTCGACTGATGACTATTGGGGTTAAAAGTAGCTCTTTATTGCTTCTGAAATCCACAATAAAAAGGATTTTAAAATACCATGTATAATTACATTTTTAATGTTAACAACAATAAATCTGTGCAATCAGCAATATTTTTCATCAATTATTTTTGTTTAGCGCGCTTTCATGCCTTTAGCTTCCTCAATGCGCTGATATGATCCTATCACTTGTCTGGACCGGTTGAAAAAAGGGGAAAGGGGGGGGGGGGGGGGGGAGAGAAGAGAGAATTATCTAGAAAAATGTTATCCTGATCTTTTTTGAATTAAATTTAATAAAAAAATACACTAACCAGTGATGGGCTTATGAAAACAGAAGGTTTTTCAGTTATTTTTTGTTAATTAAGTGATGACCTAATTCTCTATATAAATATCAATTATATTTTTTTTTCCTTCTCTGGTACCAAACAAAATAAATAATTACCAGTTGTTAATTAACTAATTGGTTAATTTTTATTGATTTTTGTTTTGTTAGGTACAAGAAATATGTGTAAATTTTCAACCTGATCCAAGATTTGGGGTGGGAGAAATAAGTACATCTTTTTTAAAAAAAATTGAAACCCTGATAGATTTATTCATGCAACATGAGCTCTTATGTAGTTTACTCTGTTAGTTATTGGATGGCTGCCTGGTCGTGCGGCTTGGGTGCTGGACTATCATCCAAATTTATCGATGGTCCCAGGTTCAAACCCTGACCGCTGCCATCCCCCGTCATCCTACGGGAGGTTTGGACTAGGAAGTAATTATCCTCAACTCTGAAGGAACATCCGAAACATGTAAAACATTTTACAAACATTTTACAGATTCCAAACTGAAAAGCTAAAACTATGAAACTATTAGGAAGAACAGTTTGTTTTTTTTTTAATTGCAAGGTTAAATCATGTGATCAACATCTTTGTACATGACTGAAAAATAATTGGTACCAATTTGATCTTCTAAGCTAAACCATGGTGTAAAATTGCAGTATAGGTTCCAAAGTTAAAACATTTAAGTGCCCAAGACAATTTTTAAAAATCCTATGGTTACATTTTTTTAATGAAACGATATCAAATTAGAAGGTGCTGGCATATTTGAACAGATAATAAATCCCATTTACAATTTTAAAAATTCCAAATTAATATTTATTTATTAACAATGGACTTACTTTACTTCCACTTCTGGCTTGTTGTGTCTCTCAACATTCTGTGAATCAAAGTTCTGAAGACAAATGGCTGCATTAAGAGTTTCTCTAATAGCATTTAAATAAGGCTTCAGAGTGGCAGCCTTTTTGAAAAGAAAACATATAAAATAATAAAAACATTTCTTAAGATAAAATTCTTTTAAAGGAAAAATTCAAGCAAAACAGTTGTGAAGAATTTACAAAGCATGTAAAATTTATCTATATAAAACAGAACTCATGGAGATTTATATATATATATATATATATTATCAAGAGAATATCCTTCGCTAACAAAAATTATTTTTTGCTGCTATTGAATTAATAATATGACTTTACAGTGACAAAATGTTTTAGAATCACTCTCAACAAACAAAAATTGAGCAAGGACTATGATTTGAAAACCACAGTCAAATTACAACTTAGGAAGAAATAATACTCAATTGCACATACATGCCAAGGATTCCCAAAAACAAATCCAATATTTGATTTCATGTATATATATAATATATAAATTTTATATGTAAAAAGCCTACCATACACCAGTTGTTGTTTTTTTGTAGCTAAAGAAAGTCTGATTTGGTTTAAAAACTACAAAGTTAGATCTCTGCTTTATTTATAAATCAAAATAATAACCAACAATCAGTTTTACAAATTTTCAGAAGTAAAGGCTAGGAATTGCACTTGAGAGAATAAATTATATCACCAAATAATTAGTAGAAATTTATAAATAGTCTGCAGCACATTCCCAACTAGTTATTGCTAACATTTATTTATTAAATAACAGTTCAACAATGATGGTTTTATTACTACTAGACTGAAACCCAAAAGCTCCTCAAAAATATCAGATTTAAACAAATGTACTTGAGAAATTAAAAAAAAAAAACCACTGTAAAGATTGTGGCATCCTCTTTAAAATGAAACACAGCCCTTGCATTAATATACAGTAACCAAGAAAGCTATGGACAGCAAAAACTTGGGCCTCAGCACTGGAAGAATAGCATGCCATACAAAAAATGGCTGGCTCCTCTACCATCAAAGCGAAAGCCACCTTAACCTGTGATATATGTGGATGGGAGTGTCTCTCCAAAATAAGGTTCCACAGCCAGATGAAGAAGTGTTCTACGAGATGAACCATAGTCGTTACCGCTGAATGAGGCCAGCATATAAATATATACTATATTATTGTAGCTTTTTATATAGCGCTACTTTCATGCTTATAGCATGCTCAGAGCATTTTTGGTCCAATCCCATTTGTGGATGGGGTGTGTGCCTTTAAGCGCTCAGTAAACACAACTAATATTATATAGCTCTATAGATCTACTATTAGAGTCTAGAGACTAGTGTACTAGAATCTATCTCATCATTACTCATCTACTAGATCTTGATATAAATATAGTTTATAGATTTCTAGAATCTAGATAGTAGATAAAGTCTATATCTCTATTACACTATTAGTATTAGATTAATTAATTATTAGATCTAGATCTAGAAATCAAGATCTAGCAGAATCTAGCTAGAAGTACTATGAAGTAGAATTAATTTAAAAAGTATTTTAATTCTCCTAGGACTAGGACCTAGAATGGCTCTAGACTCTAGAGAGGTCCTAGACTCTAGATCTAGCTAGGCTAGAGTCTATGATGTCCCAGTCTTAGTCTAGTCAGTCTAGAGTTTAAAGTTTAAGTCTAAGTTCTAGAAACTAGAGTAGTAGAGTAGACTAGATCTTGAATCTAACACTCAGACTGTTAGTAACAGTCATTTCCATCTTTGTTATAAAAAGGCGTCTAATTAGACACTACAAAATTGTAATGTTTACATTACTTTAATTATATTTCCTCGTCTGACTAATCTTTAAGTAAACAGTTTTAAACACATTTCTTCCAAAATTTATTGTTAATATTTTTTATGATTTTAGTTTACAACACCGGTTTGCATCTCCTCTCTCTAAATATAGAAATAGGCCTAGATAAACCTAAGAGTTTATGCTATGAAATTTGATAAAGAACATGATATTGATAATCGATTTACAAAGAAGATACTTGCAAGAACAATAACATTAGGTTTTAATTAAAGAAATAACAGAGATACCACCCACCATGATGATACACGGAAGAAGATAAACGCACTCAAGGCCGGAAATTACGTCACTGTTAAAGAAATAGAATAGTCTCCCTTTAACACAGATTCATATTGTTGTTTTTTTTCTTCCCTAAAAACCAGTGTTTCTCAAAATTTTACAAGTGGCGCCCCCACCCAACCATGATATGTTTTAAGACGCCCTTAAATATAGGTGAACAGTGAAAGTTCTCTTAGAAGGGTATGACAAGGAATGAAACAAGATGAACACGATTTTTGAGGAAATTTCTATTGATTAATTCTTGGATCCATTTACTAGAAATGTATTTAAAATTATCACATTTAAAGTTGTTCCGTTCCTTGCTTTGTGTGGATACAGATACACAGTAGGCCATTAGGAAAAGCCCTTTCATTCAGAACACTTTCTAAGACAGTGATTTTTTAAAACCCAATATTCAGCTTATTTTATAAAATGCAGACGTTATTTCAAACGAGTTACAATTTTAACTCATGTTTCCTTTTTAACAAAGTTTATTAAGAATACACATCACCATAAATGATAAGCCCATATGATATCGACCGATGTTCTGAGTTCTGACAAAGAAAAAGAGAGGGGGCAAAGACAATTATAAAAAAAAGTTTCTCAGTAATTAGATAAAAAAAAAGTAGGCCTAGATAAAAAAAATCTTGCACTGTAAAGTTAAATTATACCAAGAGAAATCAAACATTTATGTTGTTAATTTTGCTTGAAAGTGTGGTTCTTTTTTGCACTTAATTGGAATTCTTTACTTTCAGAGACGTAGATATCAAGTAACGTAGTCGTATGTGTCGCTGATCCAATTGGCCAGAACCACATGGCTTCCTATCAAGGGTCTAGTGTTTGAAGACCGAGTCAAGCCAAGTTGTGCTTGCTGAGTGCCCACAAAGCTGATACTTTTTTTTTTTTCGAGTCAAATATTGAAGTAATTGTGTTGACCAACTTGTCTGGAAAACGGGTGGTCGGTAGCTTATCACAGACATCACTATAGAGCCTATTTCAATTAATTGGCAAAGCTTTATTTTTCAAGTCTATATACTTAAAAAATCTTGTTTAGATTTAGTGAAGTTCCCCTTTGAGATCTTGCGATCTAGACGTCTATAGGGCAGATGTTTCTGTGGCACAGGGTTAACGAAGATGTCATGTGGCCAGCACAACGACCAACCGTCTTTAGTTTTCACTAACTAATATCAGGTGGACTCAGAGGCGCCTTGGATATCCCGAATTTAAAAAATACCAGTCTTCACCAGGATTCGAACCCGTATCTCCGGTTCGGAAGCCAAGCTGTTAACCACTCAGCCACCGCTTGAGTGACAGGAAATGGTAACTGAAACATTTTTAATAAACAATTTGTTTATAATCAAGAAAGAGTAACACTTTACCATTATTACGATGACTATTTTTTCTGCTGATTTAATACTTTGTTTTCATGATTTCCCCCTTCCCAATACTTCTTGAAGCACTCAGTTGATTTCGAACTTTGTGAGCTAATGCCTTCTCAGGCTTCTCAAGCCAACTCGGTACCCACTCTACTAGCGAAGAGTCTATGAACATCGAATATTGTATAGTTTTCTATTGTGTCTATTTCATGTTTGTTGTCACTAAGGTTAAGACGGCAGCATAATATAAAGGGGACTAATTCAGCGTATACCAATAACTTCAGTCAAATACTAGTTCATTCCCTTGTTTGAGATATTACCAATAGTTTTTTTTTTTTATTGATTCTTGTGTTGTCAGATGTAAGAAATTTGTGCAAAATTTCAGCATGATCCAAGATTTTGTGTCGGAGCAATAATGAGTACAAACTTTTGGCTAGACAGACAGACAGACAGACAGACAGACATGTAGAGTGAGTTGGTATAAACTTTGTAAAAATAGTACAAACAAAGTAAAATAATGTCCCACTGGCGGATCCAAGGGGTGCGGTAGGGGCGATCATTCATTAGTAAAATTAACTCTTTATGTCCATAATTATTTTCCTCTTTTCGATAATATTATTCGTTTTGCTCATTCGTATTTCACTATTCTGTTATGATTAAAACTTTAATAAATTTTTTGTTTGTTATCAGAAAATGTTATAGTTGGTATTAAGTTGTAGGAGAAAACATGCTCTTTTTACACAACACAAATTGAAAGTTTATAAATCCAAAAACAAAACAAAAACAATTTAATTTAATGGGGGGTCAAATCAACGTTGGCATTGTCAACTAGGAGAGAAAGGGTTAAATGAAAGAGAGTGGTACCAGGTGGGAGGGGCGATTGCATACCCCCAATACCGGAAAGACTAACAATATTTTTTTTCTTGTATTTTAATGAATAAATTACAAAATAAAAAAAAAAACTGTCACTAATATACGTTAAATATGCTATAAATTAAATTCCTATTTCGAGTCGCCCCCAACTTTAATGTCCAAGGCAATTATTAGCAATAATTATAAAAAGGAGAGAGGACTCTTACATGATTAATAGTTTTCATTCTAAAATATGTCGTCTTAAAACAGACCAGTCAAATATGGCGACAGAGTCTATGTAATTTCGCATGAATTTATCATACTTATTAAAATATAGACTTTGTTTTGGAAAATTTAGAATTCATGAGAAATTTTGAAGTACAAGAGAAGAGTTCTGAACCCAAATATTTTTTTCCTGGTCACTTTTTCCTCGACCTTTACTCAATCTGAGATTTTTCTATTGTATAAATAACTTTAGGCTATAATTCACACTTTAAAATTGAAACCTATGAATACAAAACACAAAACAAAAATTGAGCAGAATCTAATTGGTCTACTTAATTTATCCTTCCTCTTCCGAAATGAAAGCTAATTGGAGGCCCTAGGCGAAGTGAAAAGTGTGGCCCCAAA
Organism: Biomphalaria glabrata; assembly: GCF_947242115.1. NCBI lineage: Eukaryota > Metazoa > Mollusca > Gastropoda > Planorbidae > Biomphalaria > Biomphalaria glabrata. Next base: position 14,431,114 of record NC_074714.1, read on the forward strand.
TGATATAGATAAACAAAGAAATTGAGACCGAAAAAAATACACAATGAATTATAAATCTTCCCGTATCTATATCTGAGTAAAAAAACAACAAACTTAATAAGTTAAGTTCATATAACGCTGATAGCACGGCTTTGCTTCATAAACGATTTATTCTCACCGGACAAGATATAACGTTTCGACATTTCACCAAAAGCTAGAAACAATTCTCTTCTAACCTATGTAGTCAAACAGGTTGATCTAGACCAGGGGTTCTCAACCTGTGGGTCGCGACCCCTTGGGGGGTCGATTGACGATTTGCCAGGGGTCGCCTAAGACCATCGAAAATATGGATTATGTTTTGCCTATTCTTCTATTCCTGTATGTGTGTGTGTGTGTGTGTGGGGGGGTCGCAGCACAGTGGGGGATTATAAAAAGGGGTCGCCGAGCATAAAAGGTTGAGAACCGCTGATCTAGACGTTCATAAATAGACATTGAATGAGAGTAGAGACTAAGAACGAGGCGAGAAGAGAGCCAGAGAGTTCTGCTCTGTTTAAGATTAGATCCATGTTTTGCAATGTTTCCTTTGCCCAAGGCCGGCCCTGCGACCGTATACCAAACGCAAATCTTTTTTGGTGATCTGAAATGTGATCGGCGTCGGAGTTGCCCCCCTCCCCTAAATATATTGTTACATCATCGAGATTTATTCATATAATTTTTTGAGATATTTTCCTTTTTTTTTCCAAAGGACTTAATGTGTATTTCCAGTACAGAGCGCGATAATTGGTTAAAAAAAAGGTTTTGTTACCATACAGTGTACAACATAGTAGGAGCAACGCTTTCAACAAAATAATTTCTTTCAAGTGACATTTGGTAAATATCGCTGGAAATGTTTCAGTACTTGATGGTCTAATTATACGACTATTATGTGACTATTTAAAGTAAGTAGGTAGTAGTGACTGTAGTGAGTAGACTAATTGCTGTAAGTGTTAGTATTGTTTATGCACGACACGACTAAACCAGAACACCAAAGTAGTTCAATTAGCTCCAGTAATGATGGTCGTTTTTAAAAGCTCACCACCCAAATCTTTTCTATAAAAGCAAAGCAGCAAAATATTTTTTTTATATATATCTTAAGTTCTACTGCTTATTTCATATTTTCAAGCAACTGGCCTTTTTTTGTGTGAGCTATGTAGATTTTATTTTGTCGGGTCACCATGTAGATTTTATTTTGTCGGGTCACCATGTAGATTTTATTTTGTCGGGTCACCATGTAGATTCTATTTTGTCGGGTCACCATGTAGATTTTATTTTGTCGGGTCACCATGTAGATTCTATTTTGTCGGGTCACCTTGTAGATTCTTTTTTATCGGGTCACCATGTAGATTCTTTTTTGTCGGGTCACCATGTATATTCTATTTTGTCGGGTCACCATGTAGATTTTATTTTGTCGGGTCACCATGTAGATTTTATTAAGTTTTTGTTGTCTAAAATATTGTAATGTAAAGAGCTCAAAAATAATTAGGTGTTTACAAAAGTAATGCTTTAATTATTAAAATAAGGTCGAGCATCCTAATAATGATGCATTAAAAAAAAAAAGTGAAGAATTAATTAAAATATTGATGTGTTTAATGAAATACTCATGTATGTAATAAAATACTGATGTGTTTACATACTGGAGAATCTAGGCCTATTCTCATAAGTTGTGATGTAAGAATATATATATATATATATATATATATATATATATATATATATATATATATATATATATACAAATAAATAAATAAATATATATATATATATATATATATATATATATATATATATATATATATTCTTCTTCTTCTTCTTAAACTGTCAGGAAGAGTTGAGCCTTCGGCTCTTGGAACTCTAGGCCAGCAAAAGTGAACAAGAGCTCCCTTTCACCGGCCTGTATGAAAACAGTGTACAGTGTATACTGTTTTGTCTGGCGGGTGGGTCAGACTCGCGGCAAGAGGCCGCGTATAGATCTACTAAGACCCCCGCCATTTTTCTTTTCTATACCAGGCTAACCATGCCGGGACACGCCATTTATTATGTTCCCTTGAGGAACAGCGCCTGGATTGTGTCAAGGTTGTGGGAGCTTTTTTACAACTCCGTGCAGTGCAATGATGATGCTCTCCTTAGGCACTCCCACGGGAGTCTTGTTTTGTTACCCTTTAGTCTAATCGTTTCCTCCTACGATCGTTTCCACCCGGGCGCCACTGTGAGGCAGGGTAGTATGCCCGGGATATATATATATATATATATATATAAATATATGAAGGATGAATGACAAGGTATACATACACATTATTTTAATTCCTTGTGTCAGCTAACACATTTTAATTTATGTTGTCTCTTAGCCAGCTTTTGAAAGCTACGTTAATATTTCATAATAGCAATAAATAAAATAGTTATATGGACATTCAATAACAAATGTTTATAGTCTAATAATGATACTTATGTAACGATAGTATATTGTGTATGTAGGCTTTTTAAACATATATTGCAACTAATAATTAGAAATTTATGCAGGTTATAAAAACTTTATGCTACCTGATATTAACATATTTAATAATAAATTATTTATGTCATCAATCATAGTATATTTGCGACAATTTGCGTCATCAATGATAACGCGCTTGCATCAAGAAAACATAATGTCGCTTTGACTTTACGTCTAAAGATAATCGAAAATTGCATCGTAGGCCTGCCTACCTGTAAAGGTCCGTCTGTACCCTAGCGCCTTATAATAGGCTTAGGTTCTAGGCACTTTTGCGTGATAGTGTATTAACTACAATCAACGGCCATTTTAATAAAATTTCCACATTATTCAACTGATTATTTTTTAAAATATTTCTTAAATGATCCTCGACAGTCATTCGCTCGCCGATTCTTTCGCCAGAATAATCCTTCGGTAGACTGTATCACTACAATATTTCTCTTCTCTGTATTACAAGGTACGAACAGTTTCAAATGAAGACACTAGCACTAGCGGTTCTCACATTGATCGTCGTTTGCTGTGCTGCTCAGCCGCAGCCGTCAACAAAGTGTCAATACGACGAGCAAGTAAGTAGGCGATGTGTCTAATTTCATTTTGACAAAGCTTATATCAACTCACTCTGCCTGTCTGGTAGCTTGTACATGTTATTTCTCCCACAATTAGTAACAGATCTAGACTAATAATAATAAAACTGTGCGATTAGAAATATTTTTACCAGTTGTATTTGTTTAGCGCCATTTCATGCTTTAAGCTTTCTAAATATGCTAAATATGATCCTATCACTTGTCTGGACCAGATGGGAAAGGAGTGGGGGAGAAAAAAAAGTGATATCTGAGTGAAATTACCATGATCGCTACCTGAATTCGAATTCGAGGGCTCAAGGCTTTTAAAGCTTCCTAAAGCCAATATACTAACCACTATGCTATGGAAGTGCTTGTGCAAATTGAAGGTTTTATAGTTATTTATTGTTAGTTTCAAACTTAAATGCGGTCACCTATTCTTTCTACATAGTTCTAAGGGAACTAATTCACCTTATGTCACCGCATCAGTCGTGTACACTATCTTTCCATTGTTCGATACCAAACAAAATAATAAATTACCAATTAACGAATTGGTTATTTTTTTACGATTCTTGTGTTGTCAGGGAAAATAAATAGTTGTGCAAAATTTCAGATTGACGCCAGATTGGGTGTGGGAGAAATAAGATATAAAAACATTTTACCAGACAGACAGACAGACAGACAGAGTGAGTTGACATAAGCTTTGCAAATATAAAGGATGACATTTGTACTTATTATTACTACTACTAATCCCGAACCTGGGGTCCTGGGTTCGAATCTAAGTAAAGATTGGGATTTTGAATTTCGAGATTTTCAGCGCTCCTTGAGTCCACCCAACTTTAATGGGCACATGACTTACGTCGGGCGAAGCATAGGCGGTTGGCTGTTGTGTTGGCCACATGACACCCTGCTCGTTAACAGTTACCCAAAGAATCATATGACCTTAACAGCATCTTCCCTATAGATCACAAGGTCTGAAAGGAAAATTTTACTACTTATTCAATAAAGCAACATTTGCTCTTTAGTCATAAGCCCAGTAGATCTACGTGATCAGTTATTCATGATCTTGCCTAAGTCCTTCATTGTTATAACATTGCTTCAAGTATTCACGTTTTTTTTTCTTCTGTTTTACATTTTTCGACTCTCAGTATCATAAACTTTTTTTCGTTATTACAAGGATGTTATGCTTGCATGATGTCTCATTTCAATAATAAAGAAACATTGAAATGTGGCGATGTTCTTTATCTACTGTATAGGTGTACACAGAGCGCTGGGGAGATGGTTGTCGTACTTGTTATTGTCAAGAATACAACAATGAGATGATTGAGCAATGCTGGTCCCCTTGTGATGAAGAGTTCCCAGCCAAATAATACAAAAAAATAAAGATTCCTTCCAACATATTACGTCTGTTTCGTGTTGTCATATACTGTACTGTTATTAAACTACCTTTTATAAGATAGACATTTTTATAAGATAGAAATTTTTATAAGATAGGAATTTGTGGCGCACTGTGTGTCAGAGTGTCCTGGAGAGACTTGAAAGATGTTGCAATGTTCAAAGAGGATTTTTAGGGCATCTGAGAGATTAAATTGTTTATGTTCATGTTAACAGGTACAACGAATTTCTCGCTGTTCTGCTGTCGAATTTTCAAATAAATAAACTATTTTGAAATGTTAATTTTGTGTCACCGAAAGCTGGCTACCCGAAAAACTAAATTTTTTTTTAAATCAGAGGTACACATTATTCTCCGACACCCAATCTCGGATCAAGCTGAAATTTTGCACAATTATTTATTTTATCGCCAACACAACAATCAAATAAAAAAAAACTATTAGTTATATAACTATTGGTAATAAATTACTTGGTTATCAAACAAGGGAAAGAAATAGTACTCGACTGAAGTGGTGGAATAAGCCGAATTAGTACCCTTTATATGTGGCTGTCTCTAAGGCTGAAATAGAAACAATAGATAACTAAACAATCTTCCATGTTCATAGACTCTTCACTAGCAGAGTGGTTTGCTTGAGAGGACTGATAAAGCTTTAAGCCACATGTTCGAATTCAGGTCGTTCCTTAAAAAAAATACATTTAGCAAGGTTACAAACACAGTTTGTGTGGAAACACAAACTCAAAATCAGCCCCGCAATGGTCCACCCAGGCAGGTAAAAAGGCAGGTTTCAATATTTTCAGAAAGAATATCAGAATGAAATATCTATCAATGGCAAATGACAGAGAAGAATGGAGAGAGAAGGTTGACAGATCGTGTGTGGTGCCCAACGGTCCAGCAGACCAAGGGATAGGTGAAATTGAAGGTGAAGTTTAATGTGAAACTGGCCTAACTGACTTCATATAATGACCATCTTCATTCTGGTCGCCATGTCCTGTAGGTCCAGTGTCGCCGCCCTGGTGTTATTAATTATTGTTTTAAATTATGTACCACTTACATACATATTTAATAGATTTTTTCTCTTTGAAAAAAATAGTAGTCATTTTCTTATGTAAATGTAGTAGTTAGTATGACAGAAATTACATAGCTTAGCAATACATTTGTAAAAAAATATTTTTTTTGTCATAAAATCTAAAATCGTTGGTATAAATTTGTTAAAAATATTGTAAATTATCATCTCCCTTACCACATAGCCTCATGACTTCGTTACTATTAATGGTGAATAGTTGTAAAAATGGTGTATTTTTATGAAAAAACTGCATGCATAGTTTATTTAAAAAAGACTTTTTTCGCTTTCAGATAAGAAAAAAATATCAGAACTTTGAATGGACTAAAATATCATGATGACGTATTTTCAATATTTTTTCTAAACGGCACGGACAGGCGGACAGACGGACAGACTACAGAAACTAATAGCGTCTATTCCCCTTTCGGGGTCGCTAAAAACTTAACGCTAAAAGTATGACATTGCGTTAAAAACAACAACAACAATTGGTTAAAAAATGTCTAGACCCATTACAAATGTAATCACATGACTTATCCAAATTAATTGAAACACATTAATATAAGTTTTTTTTAAAGTATTTTTTTTTTTGTATTTTGCTTAAACAAGAAAAACATTATTAAAAATTACTAGGTTTATTTTAAAGACAATACCCCCCTTTATAAAACTTATAGAGCGAATATTTTTCTCTTAATAACGAATGAATATAGCGTAGCGCGGGTATCAGCTAGTGTAATATGTTTTAAAAGATGTAGATGTATACATTTGCTAAACCAGGATTTTTTTCTCGGAGCGAGTTGTTGTTACCGGTCGTTGACTTGTAGCACCCAACTGCTGGTAGACAACTAAACCGCTGTAGACGTAATATATCTGAACTAATACAACTTGAAAATAGCTTGAATAACTTCCTTGTGAACAAAACTAAATAGAAATTTATTTATTTATAATCAAGATAGTTAAATGGATGTAGTAGACTTAAGTAATAATATTCTTAACAAAATCTAACTCACTACTACAATGTTTCCCAAATTTTGACCAATGCGTACCCTTTCTAAAGTTTTGTAACTCTAAATACCCCTCCCCCCCACCCCAAAGGATTTATATTAAATAACAATAAAAATGTAGTTTTTTTTTTCAGGCCTACATACACAAAACAACAATTACTCTATTACAATTAAATATGTAATTAGTGAGTTTATTTTTTGCATTCTTCAGAAATACATCAAATACATTCTAAAAAAAAATGGAAACCTAGTTTGGACATTGAAAAAGTGGGCGTGTCGACGGAAGTTGTAACATCTCTGTCCATTTCCAGGTCTTTGTAGAAATTCGACTTAAAATGTAAAAATAGTGCGTGTTTGAGTTTGTAAAAACTTAAAATGGAGCCTAAATAATAAATAGAATTTACAACTTTTTATTCTAATTTATAAATTAAATTAAATTAAATTAAAAAAAAAACAGTTAAATCTGTGCAACGCGTACCCCCTTCAAACTCATTCCGTACCCCTGAGGTTACTCGAACCCCATTTTGGAAAACACAACTTTTCTATCTCACGGTTTGGAGTCGTATGTCCTTACTAAGACCAAATGTTGCATCATTCACAACCAATCACTAACCTCTTCCCAATGTTACCATAGAAACACACACACATACACTCCATAACCAAAAAAAAAGGGGGGGTGTTACGACACAAGACTCTTTGAAATAATAATAGACCCTCAGGTTATTACTCTATAAATACTTTAATATTACAACAAGTTATGTAAATACGAACATTTCATTTCTCTTCCTGTCAATTTCTCCCGGCTTCCCCTTTTCAACATCACTTCCATTCATTACACAAATTCGCACCATTATTCATGCACACCGTGCTGCGCTACGACCGTAACACCCCCCTTGTTTGCCAAGTTCGATGTACATCGAACGTCTTTTAAATATCAAATAAAATTATAAATCACTGTTCAATATACTTATATTATCTTCATTAATTCTCATTCTTTTAAACCAGGTAAAAGCCAACAACAACAACAAAAAAAACAACCTCCAACAGCAATATTAAATATCACCATTCTTTACATTATTATTTTAGGTTCAAAATTACTTACATCCATCCCAATGTATAATGTCCAGGCTTCCCCAACGAACCAATCAGAATAAATCTCATAATTCACAATTATAAACTATAAGTAACTATGTAACTGTAATACTATATTTTACATTTCTAACAATGGTTTCATCAAATTCTCAATATAACACCATATATTAATATCTCGACACCTCACACATATAACAAAGCTTCGTCAGTCCATACAGTCTTCAATTACATATACATGTAATATGTGTATATTTACAAAATGTTCCAATCTGTTAAAGATGTCTATTCATTACACTGCTATTCATTGTGTTCTCACCAAAATGATTTTACTGACATTATTCTTTTAACCAACCAACAGAAACAAAATTGACGTGGCCTAGCTCCTTTCCTTACTTCCATTTCTTTTCCTCCTTAGGTACACCGTGATAATGTGTCAGCTATCACATTGTCTTTCCCTGGTATTGTCCTGACCTCAAAGTTATAATCCATAAGTTGCAATGCCCACCTGGCTATTCTGTTGTTCCCTAGTTTATTTGTATTAATGAAGGCCAAGGGAGCGTGATCCGTCCATAGTTCAAATTTAGCTCCCATTAGGTAGAACCCTAATTTTGTTATACACCATACAATGGCTAGTCCTTCCTTTTCAATGGTGGCATATTTCAACTCAGATGCTGTCAGTTTTCTACTCACATATAAAACAGGATGTGGGACACCATTCCATTTTTGCATTAGACAGCCTCCTATTGCAATGGCTGATGCATCTGTAGCCAAAATAAATTCCTTAGTATTGTCAGGTAATTTCAAAATCGGTGCCCCAGAAAAGAAAGTTTTAATTATGTCCAGTGCTTCTTGACATTCCTCCGTCCACACTATATTGTTAGGTTTTCCTTTCTTTGTTAGATTTGTTAGTGGTTCAATTATTTCTGAAAAATTTGAGATAAATTTTCTATAAAAGTTGCATAGACCCAAAAGGCTTCTAATTTGCTTCTTTGTCTTTGGTACCTTAATGTCCAATATTTTTGATACAGTTTCTTCCAATGGTGTAATGTACTCATTTTTAATCTTATACCCCAAAAATGAAATTTCACTTACGCCAATTTTTATTTTTGTTGGTTTCAATGTTAAATTGTTTTCTTTGATAATTTTAAAAACCTCTCCAAGGCTTTGTATATGCTCATCCCATTGCTCACTAAAAATGCATATATCATCTAAATAACAAATTGTGTCTCTTCTATGGCTGAATAATTTGGCCATCATTCTGTTAAACGTGGCTGGAGCATTTACCAAGCCAAAGCTCATCACATTCCATTGATATATGCCCGAAGGTGTCTTAAATGCCGATAATGGTTTAGCTTCTTGTTTTAGAGGTACTTGCCAGTATCCTCTTGACAGATCCAACGTGCTAAAAATCTTTGCATTTTTTAGCTTAGTAAACATTTCTTCTGCTTGTGGCATTGGAAATGGGTCAAATTCTGTGACTTTATTCAACTGTCGATAATCCACACACAATCTTAAGTTGCCACACTTTTTTTTAACAAGCACGACTGGTGCAGCCCATGGTGAACTAGATGGTTCTATCACTCCAAGTGTTAGTAGCTCATCAATTTCCTTCTGTAATGTTTCTCTATGGTGTAATGGGATCGTATATTGTGGCAGTTTATTCGGTACTTTGCCGGTTAACTTGATATCATGTTCTATAATACTTGTTTTTCCAGGTAAATCCGTAAAAATATTCTTATAATCCTCAATTAGTGCCTTGATTTCTTTAGCTCTATCAAGAGAAACTCCATCCACCATGACATCCTTCCATGTTTGCCTACTTTCTGTTGCCACTGTCTCTATTGGTCTAAACCTTTCCTCTGTCTCCATTTCTTCCGTCACACAGGCACTCATTGTCATTGACTCATCTTTACTCCTTTCTTCACTTCTTTGTCTTGGTGTAAATTCTTTTAACAAATCCACATGAAATATTTTTAACATCGAATCAATGTCTATTTCATAATCCATATCGCTAATTTTCCTTGCTACTTTGTATGGTCCCAGCCAATTTGTGCCCGAAGCATTATTGTTATCCTTATGTAAGACCAAAACATCTTGTCCTACCTCTAATTCCGTCATTATTCTATGTTCATTCACTCTGGAATGTGTTAATTCATTTCTCTCTAGCATCTGTCTATCCGCTTCTTCACATGCCTTTATAATCTGATTTCTAGTTTCTGTCACAATATCATAACTGTCATTAGTTACTACATGATCATGTGGGATTATCAAATCTTTCAATATTGTCATTGGACCTCGTGGATTTCCTCCATAAATCATTTGAAATGGTGAAAACCCTGTTATTTCATTACGACTCTCCCTGTATGCAAATAGTATTGACGGTATTGCCATATCCCACTCTTTGGGTTTATCATCCATTACTTTATATAATGATTTCTTTAGATTGACATTAAAACGTTCACAAGTGCTCTGTGGATAATACGAGGTTGTAAACCTTTGCTGGATCCCAAACATGTTCAAGAATGTTGTAGCCAATTGACAGTTGAATTGAGTCCCCCTATCTGACAATATTTCTCTAGGAAATCCAAATCTTGTAAACAACGTATATAATGCTTGTACTATATCTCTGGCTTCAATTTGTTTGAGTGGGATAGCTTCCGGCCATCTGGAGCACACGTCTATCACAGTTAGGATATAACGGTGACCCCTATTTGATACCACTGGCATTGGACCGATTAAATCAATCGCTATTTTACTAAATGGTCTATCTGGTACATCCACCCTTTTTAATGGTGCTTTTATGTTTCTTGCTCCTTTTCTAGAACATAATTGGCACGAAGTCACATAACTTTTTATGTCCTTACTAATTGATGGCCAATAAAAATTCTGAAATATTCTTTGTTTCGTTTTGTGTAGTCCCAGATGTCCTGTGTGTGCTATATCGTGTCCATTTTCCATTACAAGTTGCCTGAATTCTCTGGGTACCACAAACTGGATTACTTTTTTTCCATGCCATTCAATCTCTCTAACAAGAGTTCCTCTTTCTACATAGAATCTTCCTCCTCTACCTCCTTTCTTTGCTAGTTGGCGTAACTCTGGATCATTTTTTTGTTTTGTGATAAATTTTTCTTTGTTAAATCCTATGTCTTTGATTTCAATTGTTTCTGTGTTTTCATGTTGTTCTTCATCTTGCTCTTTTTCCTTAGTTGATAACTCGAACAACTTTGCCAAATCTAATTCCTCCACATCTTTACTACAGGATCGAGTAGTGGCCATTCCACAACAATTTTTCCAAACTGCTATCTCATTTTCCGTGCACTTCTTTATGTTTGGTATATTGCCAATAATCAAATCAATTTGATCATGGTCTATAACACATGCCTCTACGATCCCGGTATAATACGGTGTTTTAATGTTCACTCGGGCCACGGGTAATCGAACTGTTTTACCATCAAACATAATACATGCTTTGTTTTTTCCAGTATATTCATGATCTTCAACCAATTTTCGGTTTATTCCAACAATAGTGCTCCCAGTGTCCCTTATCGTTCTTGCAGCCTTATTTCCTACAAATGTTTGAAAACAATCTAGACTTCCCGAACTCGACAATAACGACAAACTTTGATCTCTTCCATTTCTTCTGCCGTCATATCTTCCCTGTCTGTTTCCTTGATATCTTCCTTGATATCTGTAGCTATTATACTGGCTTTGTCTACTATCTATTTGGCTCCTTCCTTGTCCTCTAAACCTATTCTGTCCTTCATATCTAAATCTTCTATTATTGCTATAACTGTCTTGTGTTTCTCTAGCTCTATTAAATGCTACTATTTCTTCAATATCGCTACCTCTGTTTAACTTTTTTTCAGGATGTGCCACTTTGTAAGCCCTTATTAATTTTACAATCTCATCTACAGATTTTGGCTTTCTCTCCAGCAGGAATATTTTTAGTTCGTCCTGACTCTCATAAATGACTTTATCCAGCATAAGAAATACCTTTAGTCCATCAAACGTCTTCTCTATTTTTGATGACTCTGTCCAATTGTCAAAGTAGCTATTCATCTTGTCTAAAAATGTTTGGGGATCCTCGTTGGTTTCAATGGTGCAATTAACATATTGTTGACGATAAAACGCCTCAGTTTTTCCAAATGTTCGTAGTAATTGCTCCTTTACTATTTGGTAATTATTCTGATTCATGCAGATCTTTGACGGTACCTCCGCTGCAAATGACTTCGATAACAAAAATGTCCATTTATCTTCAGGAAAAGCCAATTCTTTCATTTCAATTTCAAACTTCTTTAAGAAAATATCTATGTCTATTTTATTCTCATCAAACATTGTACCTTTATATTTTGCCAATTTATTTCCAGACACGTCATTTTTCTTTCCAGTACCTTCATCTTTAGCTTTTCCTTTTTTTATTTCCAACTTTTCTTTCTCTATGGCTAACCTTTCTTTCTCCATAGCTAGCTTCTCTTTCTCAATTTCTTTATCCGTAACTAATTTCTCTTTACTGATAGCCAACTTCTCTTTCTCTATTTCTTTATCCATTGCTAATTTATCTTTATCAATAGTTAACTTCTCTTTCTCTCTTTCTTTTTCCATGGCTAACTTCTCTTTCTCTATTTCCTTTTCCATGACTAACTTCTCTTTCACTATTTCCTTTTCCATAGCTAACTTCTCTTTCTCTATTTCCTTTTCCTTGACTAGTTTCTCTCTTTCTATTAATCTTTCTTGTACATATTTTCTCAGCTCTGCTCCTTCTAATTCCAATAGTCTCCCTTCTTCTTTCAAAGCAACTATTTCAGCTTTATCCGCCATTTTTAATTTTTCTTTATCGAGTTATCTGACCATATCCATTAAATATATTTGATTCTCATATACTTAATGCCTGGACCCAACAATGTTCATATCTAAATGTAATGTAATGAACCAAACGTTTAATGTTATTCGAATACAAATATGTATCTACTTCCCGGAATACTCTTCTTCCTGCTGGTATAACTGCCAATGCTAGTGTATATTCTCCGCCGGTGATATGAATCTTTCGTTGTTTGTTTATATGCCGTGGTCAGTGTATATCCGTTGGTCCTAAATGGGCACTGTTCTCCACCGTAGTCAAAATTCACTAGTGTTGCCCACGGCAGTGCTAATAATCGTACAAATTTCCATTAATATTGAATGTTAAAGGTTATTGTTGAGAACTATGACCCGCCAGACCAATGAAGATGTACGTTTTCACATTGGTGAATGTAGAGAATGGGCCGTCATAATAATTATAATGATATAAATCTAGATTTAAATGTAAATCCAATTGATTAATTCAGCAATAATGTTTTTAGTTAAGTTTCAACTAAAGGTTTATGTTTACCAGTGAGTCTAGTACATAGCTTTAGAGATTTAGATGACGCTAACTTTCTCAATCTTAATAGATCTAGAGATCTAGAGATTTTGTTACACTTTGTAGTACTAGTAATACCTCAGTAGACAGGAATTAGATACCGATATAACGCAGGTCTTGCCTTTTCCGTTGGGCGCCACTTGTTACGACACAAGACTCTTTGAAATAATAATAGACTCTCAGGTTATTACTCTATAAATACTTTAATATTACAGCAAGTTATGTAAATACGAACATTTCATTTCTCTTCCTGTCCATTTCTCCCGGCTTCCCCTTTTCAACATCACTTCCATTCATTACACAAATTCGCACCATTATTCATGCACACCGTGCTGCGCTACGACCGTAACAGGGGGGGGGGGGATCGTATAACAAAAAAGGTTCCACTTTTATCAATCTAAAATTTATTATTAGTTATTAACTCTTTCTGTTTGTAAAAATGTTTTACATGTTTCGGATGTTCCTTAAGAGTTAAAGATAATTACTTCCTAGTCCAAACCTCCCGCAGGACGACGGGGGAAGGAAGCGTATAATTTGATGCCAACTATAGCATTTTCTGATATCAAACAAAAAAGTTATTGAAGTTTAATCATAATAGAATAGTGAAATACAAATGAGCCAAATAAATAATACTATTGGAACGAAGAAAATAATTACGGAGAGAAAGAGTTAAGAGAAAGAAAGTATTTGAAAATGTTTTCGTGTTCAACTGAATATTAATAGTAAAGTAAAGTTCCCCTTTTTAGAACTTGTGGTCTATAGGGCAGAGGATGTAAAGGTCTTCAGTTTTTGTGGCCTATGGTTTACAAGGGTGTCATGTGGCCAGCACTACGACCAACCTCCATTACTTTTCCACAGCTAATGTCAGGTACCCATTAGAGCTGGGTGGACTCGGAGGCGCCCAAATATCCAGAAATGAAAAATCCCAGTCACACTAGGGTTCGAACCTGGGACTCCCGGTTCGGATGTCCAGCGCTTTACCTCTCAGCCACCGCGCCTTCGAATATTTATAGTTCGTCCACTACGTTACATTGGTGACAAATTAGGTCATGAGGAGGGGGGCTGAGGAACCTTGCACTCAGTTTTGTGCCTCCTCATGATGTGGCTGGTAAAACCTATGCGATTGAGTAGCCCCCCTCCCCCGACCAAAAAAAAAAAAGCTTTTAGCAACGATTAACGTCCCTTTGCAGTTACATCAATTTCAACGAAGCGCTTGGAAATAACCGAAAAGTATATTGAAATAAGTAAAAACACGTCTTGACCCTCACCAATTTGCATAAAACCATCAAGAAGTAGCGACGATGCAATGCTACTCATGCTGGACAGTCTGTGTCGTCATCTTGCAACACTGTGCTAGAGTATTATTCGTTGACTTCTCATCCGTTTTAAACCCCATCACGTGATCATAATCTGATTTCAATCTCAGAGAACACATGAACGCATGGGTTTTAAATTTTCTAATAAAACCTTCTTAATGTATGAAAGCGAATGGCCATGTGTCTGGTACTAGAGCACCGAGAGGATGCGTTCTGTCACCTATAATGTATACTATCTGCGTAAATGACACCACATTCCTTGTTCCATATGTTAGGGCAAATGTATACAAATACTCCTCCTTCTCTAGTGCTATTATAGAATGGAATGGGTTGCCTGAGTCAGCCAGGAAAACCAATGACTTGGCAGAGTTTAAGTCATTGATTAACATGTATGGCTAGATTGACACTTACTAACGTCTTTATATTTTATAAGATAAGATAAAATTGATGACATTCGAAACCCATCAGCTAATATTCCCATCGTCAAATTTGATGACGACACAGCCATCATCGACAGGCAGCGAAAGTCTGCACCATTCAACAATTAACAGTTGACTACGTCTCTTTTATACGGCAACCATCATTAGTCTAATTACACTGGTCATCATCTTCTGGTACAGTAGTACTTCAATGACAAAAAGACATGACTAAATTGACTAATTAAAAAACTTCTTATATTACTCAAACAAAGCTACCATCTCTTGAAGATTTATTTTTATGAAAGATGTCTTTCCAAAATATATAATATCCGTTTAGAGACAATTTCCACATCCACAATTACATCTGCTCTGGACGAAGTGGCCGCCCTCTCTCTATTGAGTCTAGAACAGAAAGATGGAAGATAAATTGAAAACTCTTTTGCGCTGGTTGTGTGTGTGTGTGTGTGTATGTCGGTAAGTTTCCTGTTTGAATGTTTTTTTGTTTTCGTTTATATTGTTACTGTTATAGTAGTAATGCTGGGGTGGACAATTTTAGTGAAACCGAATTCCATTTGTTTGGACCAATAAAATTATCTTATCTTATCTTATCTTAAGTACCATCAATGGCACAGCTTTAGATATTGAGGTAGAAATATCTCTTCCATTCACCCTATTCTTTTTTTCTCTCTCTCACCAGCACCGTAACGTTCCTTCCGTTCTAAAGGTTGTAACGGCCTAGCTTGATGGTCAGCTTGACATCTAGTGTGTGTGTGTGTTATATGTATTAATGAAAGCATTCTAACACGTCATGGGGACTTCCCCCTTTACATGGAACCGGAAAAACCCAATTCATTTTCACTTCTTCGATCAGTAGCATATATGCCTTTGAAAAACAAGATTCATATTTCTGAGAAGAGATTGACTCGCACATCACAACCAAGTAAAGCTTTTAAAAAATGAAGGTAATTAAATGCATTTGGCTAATCTAATCTCATTTAACAAAATCAGACGTTTATTATTAATCTTAATCTAATCTAATCTCAATTTCATTCTTTAATCTTTAATTTAAATGTAATCTAATCTCTAATCTAATCTAGATTATGCTCGCCTGTTTGTCCGTTTCTTTTGATTTCTAATTATCTCTCAGGTGTAGTGTACAAGAATCGGATGACAAATGGATATGATCTCAAAACTTCAATCTATATGTGGCCCTTATATAAGTCTACCTATTTTAATTTAGTGCTAAATATGATTTTTCAGGTGCCTAGAGGGTAAAGCTGATGTACAATTAGGAAGTGCAAAGTGAATACATCGTTAACTTAATTATTATTATTATTATTATAGCTTTTATATAGCGCTACTTTCATGCTTATAGCATGCTCAGAGCGCTTTTGGTCCAATCTCATTTGTGGACCAGTGGGGGGGGGGGGGGAGGGGGTATCTAGGAGTTGGTTTTCCGTGCTGCCTTTAGGCGCTCAGTAAATTAAAATTAATCTTCCTCACAAACTCACTATAGGACTGTTGGGAGGGTGGGGGGTGTCTTAAGTTAAATCTTATACGTCAGTCCTGTACTCTAGTTTAATTTCAACATTTCAACGAATATTTCAATCTGGCGCATCAACACATTCTTAAAGCAGAGGTCTAATAAAAACAAAAAAACAAATTTATAGATCTACATTTTTCCTCCCAGGTTTCCCAAATATTGTTGCTGTTTGGATACTTTGTAGTGACCTCACAAGAAGAACAACTAGGAAACAAACAAAAAAGATCTAACTCCAACTGGCCAGACAATGACCCACGAAGATGCTTGGAGCAGTCAGGGATTGGTAAACAGGAAATGAAGCGGCTTGAGGTGAAACAAAAATACGAATTTATATTTAAAACCGTGCGGGGGGGGGGGGGGGAGGGTGGTTAGGGGCGAAAAGTTTTGGAGAAATCGTACACTTTGTGTACAAAATTATTTACTGATCTTATATACTAATTATTGATATTCTAACCAATTTTTATATTGCATCTACCGCCCCCACCGACAAAAACCCTTCGGGTGTGTGTGTGTGTGTGTGGGGGGGGGGTAGCTTAATATTTGTTCAGAAATCACAGTTTGGGAACACAATGAGTCAAATATCTATATAATAGATGTTATATAATAACTGTTACTTATTGATATAGATACATCGCTCCACTTAAATTCAATCAATTGTAAATTTGAAATGAAAAAAGGCTTGTCGGTACCAGTTTGGACTGTGGTAGGATATAGGCTACATATTACCTTCTTGAGAGTACTACTGAAAGGGAATAAGAGAGAGAGTGTGTGTGTGTGTGTGAGAGAGAGGGAGAGGGAGAGAGAGGAAGAGTAATAAAGAATGAGAGATTGAAAATGAAAGCAAAAGTTAAGAGAGAAATGTATATATATTTATATATTTAGAAAATTGTCACGCATCAGTACGCAAGTCATGCCAAAGAGGGCTGGTCACGCCTCATTGCGCAAGACGGGTGAAGAGGGCTGACCAGGTTATGAGATTAGTCTGTGTATGTGTAAAAAAAAAAACGAAAACAAAAAAAAATGTTTATGTCTTACCAGAATTTTCGAAGACCTTGAATAGATGTCATCGAACGTAATCTCTATATATAATTCTCTACATGGCACAACAGTTTAGACACAAATAAGTAAAGAAAGGATCAATCTTTTATTTCTACAAGTCGGACTAGAGTTACCCCACGTAAATTTAGTGGCGAAAAAAAAAGAAGGGGGGGGGGGGAGAGAACAAGTAGTATTGATCCTTAACCATTGTGACCAAGAAGTCATGGAAAGATCACTCTTTTATTTTTCAAGTCGGACTAGTGTTACCCCACGTTACTTAAGTGGCGAAAAACAAAAAATGAGGTGGGGGAAGAACAAGTAATCCACTCACTAAATAGCAGGGTCGGA
The DNA here is from genome assembly GCF_947242115.1 of Biomphalaria glabrata. Classification (NCBI taxonomy): domain Eukaryota; kingdom Metazoa; phylum Mollusca; class Gastropoda; family Planorbidae; genus Biomphalaria; species Biomphalaria glabrata. Next base: position 14,448,785 of record NC_074714.1, read on the forward strand.
CTTCACCATTATGGGTCCCTATACGAAAAAGATTTTGCGGGACTAAGTTTGGGTAGGGATACGGATAAAAAGTGAAAATTAAGAGTTTGTATTAGAAAATAAATTCGTCTTTGTATTTTATTCATTCTTTACTACGTACAGATTTACATTACAAGCCTTCTTTCACCAGATTCCACAATTACGGGTATTGCATAATGCCGCTTTTCTTTTAATCGCGCTTAGGATTGGAGTTTTCCATAATGACATTTTTTTGTTTATATATTTCAGGAGATTTTTATGAGATTTCAAAAGATTTTAATAATTTCATGAGATTTCAAGTACTTTTTCGTATATTTTGCAATTTCATGAGATTTCTAGGAGGTCCTGGTAAATCAGGAGGTCTCGGGAAATCTGTTATAAGTTATAAAATGGTTTAATTTAATAATTTACACCTAGAATTAGCGCGGGTCCTATGAAAGTGTGGGGCCCACTGCAGTCGCATAGGTTGCAGTGGCCTAAGGCGGGCCCTGCTAAATAGCGGCGTATGCTACGCTGTGGGTCGACAAGTTTAAGAATATTTAGAAAAAAATAGAAGCTTGAAGAAGCTTGAAGAAAAGACTAACAGTGATGTAAACACTCCAGGGAAGTCTCTGAGCGAGACTGTATGTTTGTGTTGTGTTTTACAAATATACAATAGATTCTTACAATTAACAGAAAATTTACATGTGTTCATCGTTTCGTTTATTAAACTGAGTTTGAAAGATGTAATTGGTGGAAATCAGTGGCGTAGCTAGGAATTTGCCATTATTTGGGGACCCCGGGGGGGGGGGGGGGCTTGACCTCATTTGTGGCTCTGCATTTTGCGTAATATTTAATATTTAATGTAAAAAAAAAATTTCGAAAACTCATTCTGGAGACCCCTCAAGTGGGGGGCCGGGGGAGATTTTTAAATTCTCCCCTCACCCTAAAGACGCCACTGGCTCACGAAATCAATGCTGTTTCTCGAAATGTAAACATATTCTTTGTTGCTCATACAATTAAAACAACCTTGACATTGACACTTATTCTTACGTGACCAAATGTAGTTAATAAACTATATAGTTCATATTGTAATATTCAAGTCTTTACATGTCTGATGGTACAAGTAATGTTTCTATGTTGTTTATTTGTTCTGTTACAGGTGCTTCCAGGCGTTGGGTGGGATAATTTACGTAATGAGGTCATGGGATTAGTCATATCCCTGAATTATTCACAGTGCCAAGTGACGGATGATGGCCACCTTCTTATCCCTGACAACGTCTACACCGTTCCTATTAAGGTAATAACCAATTTACATGGCCCATATATATATATATATATATAACTCACCTTTGAATTCCGTTCAATAGTTTCCGCAAAAAGGTCTTTAATCTACACTTAAGTGATAAATAGACCTAAACCGTGACTTGAAAAGATCCTATTTTATTTGAAATATGGAGCGCTATATATTCTTAGGGGGTCTTTAAACTATAGCTTCTGTTGTCAATACAAAAATCCGGTCCCTGACCTATAATAGTAAAAGTCATATATATATATGTTACTGAATCTCCTCCATTATAATCATAGATAAGTGTACGGTAGGGCCTACTCTGTCATTGCAGCGACTTTCTGTTTTCTCTTTGATAAACTGATAACATTTTGAGGTATCATGTTGGGTCTAAGTCACATTGATCTGCATTAGTTCTAAGATTAGTGTGGTTTACTGTATTCAAGAAGCATTTTTTTTTAGAATGTCTCACAATTAATTTCCCGCCTTGCGTTCTACGTTTTGTTGTTTATGCATTTGTTTAACTTTATAACTTACAGATACACAAAAAAAAAATTAAATGTTTCAATTCACAGACTGGCAAAGTTCAACACGAAGAACATTGGATCGAACGTGGGCAGAATGTGTCTTCAGTCACAGCTAACACAATCAACCTTGAAGCTGGTCTTCCAAGTTATCTGAATTCCATCAGTGGCTCGTTTTCCAGGGAACATAGAGACATAAAGATCAAGCAAATGGTGGATAGAGCGGTCACTGTTAGATTACAGGTTAAGTATAGCAGGTAAGCAAACACTATTCTTTAGGGCTAGTTCTGTTACATATAGACCATTGTTATATAAGGCCTGAACATGTGGGTATTTTAGACTAATAACTCGTTGCCACGCCACAGGCCTGTAAGGCGTGGCAACGAGCTATTGGTCTAAACAGCCCACAGTTTGTGACGTTGCAGGCTAGGGTTCAGGCCTTCTAGAACGACACCAAGCATGTATCTGAAATATTATAAATGTGTAAAATATTCAACGTACCTAAATCTTGGTTGTGTTAATTATACCATAATACTAAACCAATGCATCATTTTTAAGTACACACTGATTAATTTGTTTTTAACCTTTTAGATATGAACCAATACTTTAGATGAAAAAAATATGTGATAGTAAATCGATACTAATACATATAATTATTTTAAAATAAACACAAAAAAAAAGATAATTGCTTATTTTGTTTTAGATATATAACGAAACTTCAACCAGACTATGTATTAAGTGAACAATTTAAAAGTCGCCTACTAAGTATAGCACGAAGACTGGATTTGAACCAAACAGAAACAGCCAGATACGAGGGAGAACGTCTTGTTAGAGATTTTGGTAAATGCAAAGTCTACTATTTACTTAAGAAATTATACTGTATACCAGTTAAAAAACAGAATCCTTAATCCAGATATATTGCTTTTGAAAAGTTTTAAAATCCTAGATGACATTTCTTAAGAAACAGCCCATACAAACTTTCAGCGACTATATGTGATTGTGTAATGACACAGTAACACATGAGACGTGATATTCATGAAGTCTTCTTTTACAGTCTTATTTTTTTTAAAAACAAATTTCGGATTAGATAACATAAAACTTGATTTAAAAAAAATGTTTTTGTGTATAACTAGAATTGTTTTTTTGGAAAGATCGCATCTTGCATGCTATATGGCACGCTATGTGCAATATGGTCTGATATCTTTTGTGGACTCGAGAGATGCGAGTACATGCGGGCAAGTTTTTGTGTTTCTCTTAGGCGTTCACAATAACAATTCAGCTCGAGTCGGGATTCAAACTCGAGCTCCTTGATAGGTAGCCAAGCAGTTTATGTCACTCTTCCACACAAGCTATAATAGTTCCGTTCCTCCATCTTCCAAAGTGAGAACCCCATTCATAATCCTGAAACATTTGATTTAGACATTGCTGTTAACACAACGAGGTAATCTTGTACGTCAAAAGGTTTCATTAACTAAACATTGCTATCTTTGATAAATAATTTGAAAATAATTAATTACATTTTTCATCGCATTTTATATTTTTAAAACATTTTTTAAAATATTTTTTTTATTTAGGCACTCACGTTTCGACCAGCGTTACAGCTGGCGCTGGTCTAGTAAAGGATGACTATCTCAAAAGTGAATTTGTGTTGAATAGCGTGCAATCCAGAGCTAAGATAATAGCCACTGCTAAGGCACATTTCTTTAACTTCTTTAATTTAGGCGCATCTTACAGGTGAGTCATTACCAGATACTTGGCTCCGTAACTCTGAAATGAATTTATAATTTTCATGTAAATAGTTTGTCAGAAAACAATCCCTTACGAAGTGAACTAATGCACTCAGAGTTTATAGTCTTATCTGCATTGCAAGATGCGCATTTTTTGTTGGTTGTCATAAATGACAATAAAGCAAATGATATTTGTGTGTGTGTGTGTGTTCTAGGTAAAGTGGGTTTTGTGTTATTCCCTTCATAAGATTTCCGCTTCTGTTCTTAAACAATTCAAACCATGGCAATATTTAATGGGTTTCAAACTCAAAACCCCATGGTAGGGGGTTTTAAACTCAAAATCCCCCTGGTAGGGGTTTTCAAACTCAAAACCCCTGGTAGGGGGTTTTAAAGTCAAAACCCCTAGTAGGGGGTTTTAAACTTAAAAGGTAGGGGGTTTTAAACTTAAAAGGTAGGGGGTTTTAAACTCAAAACCCCCTCGTATGGGGTTTCAGACTCAAAACCCCCTGGTAGGGGTTTTAAACTCAAAACCCCCCTTGGCTCCTGCTAAGGCAATTGATGGTTTAGTATTAAAATTTCACTTAAAATAAACAAAAGTAAAGCAAAAGATCAGTCACTAAACTCCGACCCCCCCCCCCCAGGGGGGGGTAATTTCATTTCGGGGGGGGGGGGGTTGAACCCCAACCCCCCCTCCCGGCTACGCCCAAGATATATATATATATATATATATATATATATATATATATATATATATAATTATATCTATATACATATAAGAATTAGAGAGAGAGAGAGAGAGAAAAGAGAGACAGAGTCCTGCACATGCATGTTATTCATAACATTTATTATTGCAGCAATTCAATCGACGATGAAACCGATAAAACATATCAAAAGATTTTGGTCCGTTCATTGACTACGACACTTGGCGGTCCGACCTATTCACCTGAGAATATGACTCTGGACGCTTGGACTAAAGAGGTGGACTCTAACCTGGTTGCTATTGACAGAGCCGGTGATCCATTATACACTCTGGTGAATTTAAAGAACCTACCTGAATTAGCTTCAACAGATCTTAGTCAGCTGAAAGAGGTAGGCTATGTTACATGTTCATGTTGTTGTGTGGTAGCAGGCCCTATTGCATCTCATCTCCCATTGTGTTTAACTTCTCGTTCTTTTGGTTATTAAAATGCTTAAGCGTAGCATCAAAGAAAAGGCTGAATAATAGTAAGTGAATATATTTTAATACTTCTTGCTCTCTCTGTCTCTTGCAAGCCTGAATAAACCAATAATCTTTTTTGAACAATATTAACTTTGGATTACCACATAATAATCTTGATAGCAATTTTTTTCTAACAAGAAGCTACATCTTGTCTTCTTTATTCCAGGGTCGGATTTACGATTTTGCCAAATTTTGTGGCCATCCAGGGCCTCAATCTTATTTCAAAAATATATAATTTATAACAAAATGTGTATATTAAATATATAAAAAACCCCAGGTAAATGAGAATATTGTTCTTAATGTTCTATTTCTGTCTTCACCAATAGAAGTTGACTAAGTTGACATTCTTAGGATTTTCGAACCCGAGACCTTCGAGATGAAATACTTCGATCACAAACTATGCGACCAGGCACATATTGTTAGAACACGCGCCAAATCGGCTGCGCACACATTCAGGTGTTATTATTATGTCTCAGTTTCATGCAATTTCTTTTCTTGTATCTTTCCCAAATGTGCATTCTGGCTCTTTGCGTCGTCATCTTGAGTTGTGTATCTTTACTCTATTTCTTGAACACTTATCTTGTCACACACACAACCACACTTCATCAGCAGTCCTAAACTTCTATAGTGTAAGATGACATATTTTGACTCCATTATTTTTCTAGCCCTTAATAGTCCCAAATGATATGCTTGATCATGATTAGATAACGTGTAATAGCGTTAGAACATTGAATGCATTCTATAACAGATCCTCCGCCAGTCTATTGAGCTCTATTACTCGACCAACACAATCAAAGGCTGTACACGTGTAGCTTCCCCGAATTTCAACATTGCTGCCAACTTTGATGACGGCTCTTGTTCCGCTCGTCTTACGAACTTAACGTTTGGAGGTTTGTTCATTTCAAAGCTAAAACTTCTTTCTAAATATGACAAAAACTTTGTTTTTATTTTGTATTAGCCTAGCTGTATTTGTTTTATTTTGCATTATCCTGTGTTTGTTTAATTTTCTATTAGCCTGTGTTTGTTTTATTTTCTATTAGCCTGTGTTTGTTTTATTTTGTATTAGCCTGTGTTTGTTTTATTTTGTATTAGCCTGTGTTTGTTTAATTTTGTATTAGCCTGTGTTTGTTTTATTTTGTATTAGCCTGTGTTTGTTTTATTTTGTATTAGCCTGTGTTTGTTTTATTTTGTATTAGCCTGTGTTTGTTTTATTTTGTATTAGCCAATGTTTGTTTTATTATATTATAGCCTCTGTGTTCTCAAAATTTTGAAATATGAATTTTCATAATTAAGCCTATGGAATATCATATGGGACAAATTCTAATTCTTTCTTCGAACCACTGTAACATATAAAGATTGTTATAAATGAATCATTTTTTAAAATGTAAATAAATCATAATATATATAAGAAATCCATTTACTGGGTGCATGAAAAAGTGCTTAGGTATTTCTAACTCTAATAACTCTTGTTTACAAAACTTCCACTGTACAGCGCATAGGCCATGCAAAAGCTTGCTTATTGTGCTGAGGTTTAGTCTCTTTTCTTTAGGCGCTTATAAAACACAAGTCGGTTCCATTCGGGATTTGATCTCAATCCCCCATGACATGTAACCTAGAGGTTTATGTCGTTTAATCATATCTCCAATTCTTTAAAAAAATACAGTTTATGTAAATTTGTATTGATTTTCATATAAAATTTAAAAACATTTTGTTTGTGCAACAACAGGTTTTTATCAAGACTGTTCTGTGTATGGACAGTATGACACGCACTATTCGTGTCAGGGTCTTGCTTTGGATAACCCTAAAACCGGCAATCGAGACTGCCCCCAATCATACAAAGCAGTTCTCTTACAAAAAACTGTTAGAAGGGGAGAAATGGAATCCAGAGTGGAGAAGAAGAGGTATGAACCGCTTAAGAAAAATATCTCTTTGATATAGAACATATGATTTAGATAGTCGTTGACGTCTGAACTTTTCCTTACCAAATAGTAGATTCAGTTCTTTGTCAACTACTTTGACCTCCTAATGAAGAAACCTTTCAGCCAGCAGTTTCGCAACTCTTTAATATGTTTTCAGGAACTTAATGCTCTCTATATCTACAAGATTGATTCTACCAATTTTGCCTATCTTTCAATTGTTTAGAAATTATTTCGCCTTATCAATATCAAACAAAATTATTAATTACCAATAATTAATTGAATACTTTTTTTAAATGGATCATCTTTTGTTAGTATAATACCTATTTATTTAAAGTTTCAACTTTACCCTAGAATGGGTGTGGGTGAAATAACGTGAACAATTATTGAAGGGAACAAAACACGACATATTTAACTGTTTCTCTATATACTGTAGGATTCATTTCCCTTAAATAAAATAGTTCATAACCTGTAATTAATTGACCAATTGATTGATTTTGTTTTATTGTTTTATTAATTTAGGTATTGTCTACCTACGCGAATGAATAATTGTGCAAAGCTTCAACTTCATCCGATTATGGGTCAGCGAGAAAAAAAAAAGGCGTTCAAATTTTGTACCAGACAGACAAAGAGTGAACTTTGCAACTTCATTCAAACTATATTACAGCCAAACTTGACATTAAAATTTAAGTAAGACATATTAAGACGTTGCTAAAAAAAATACAACGTTCTAATACATTTTACAGGGTGTCAGGATGTCACGCTTGCTGGGGCTTGGCCTTTCACCATTTCTAATGACATTTTGGGGGTTGATGCTTACAAAATAACAACTAGCCTTTTTGTGGCTGATCCGCAGTCATTTTGGGGGTTGATGCTTATAAAATAACAACTAGCTTTTTTGTGGCTGATCCGCAGTCATTTTGGGGGTTGATGCTTACAAAATAACAAGCCTTTTTGTGGCTGATCCGCAGTCATTTTGGGGGTTGATGCTTACAAAATAACAACTAGCCTTTTTGTGGCTGATCCGCAGCCATTTTGGGGGTTGATGCTTACAAAATAACAATTAGCCTTTTTGTGGCTGATCCGCAGCCAGGTACAATATGACAGTTGGGAGAACACATTTGGAGAATGGACGATTTCGTTCAGTTACTTTTTAAACGTTGGCTGGTTTTTATTGTGGCAAGTACCTCAAGGCGCGGTGGCTGAGACCGGGATCGAATCCTGGTGAAGACTGGGATTTTTAATTTCGGGATCTTCGGGCGCCTCTGAGTCCACCCAGCTCTATTGGGTACCTGACATTTGTTGGGGAAAAGTAAAGGCGTTTGGTCGTTGTGCTGGCCACATGATACCCTAGTTAACCGTAGGTCACAGAAACAGATGATCTTTACATCATCTGCCATATAGACCACAAGGTTTGAAAGGGGAGCTTTACTACCTCAAGAGTAGATGGGTATCTTTATTAGTGGTCAGGTAACTAGGTCGCATAACAAAGGACTTTTTTTGTTTGTTTGTTTGTTTTAAACGTTTTGTACGCGTCTTCAGAAATGGGGATAGTTTGTCCTAGCCAAAACAGATTCTAGAATGGTAAATGGCAGCGGGCAGGGTTCGAACCCGGGGTTATCGTAATGACAGTCCGAAGCGCATGCCACATCACCAGGCAGTCATCCGTCTTTGTGATAGATGCCCTAGTCTAGGTGATTAGACTCTTTCAATCTTATTATTATCAATTTGCTGCCTTTACTTGGTCGTGAAGCTAATTTAATTTCTATTATGGCATAATCTTTACTGCTATTGCTTTATCTTTGTGTCGGTTGATTTCAAACATGTTATAAAGAGATAATAATTAATTGCTGAAAAAAACAACAACAACAACAACAAACATATTATCATAAACATAGTGTTGAATTGTCTTTTTATTCGGAGTCATGTTTTTTTCCTTTTTTTTTGTGTGAAGATAGAAAATGTAAACGTTTATTTTATATATTTGTAGTTGCCCCTGGTACAAGTTCTTTATGACATGTGACGAAACAATTCAAGAAGTTCCAAATATTGAAATTTCCACTTATTGGTGTGTTGCAACTGAGCGAGTTCCACAAAATTCTGGATATTTGTTTGGTGGAATGTATAAAGAAGGACAAGAGAATTTGGTTACTGGAACATCTGTAAGATTGCTTACATATTTAAACTTTCTTTAACTTTAGCAAAGAAAAGCCTTTTTACTCATTCAGAAATGTTTGCTATGCGATTTTTACATGGGCGTATCCAGGATTTTTTTCGGGGGGGGGGGGGGGGGGTTTGGGGGTGATTTTTAAAATTAAAACCCCCTGGTAGGGGTTTTAAAATGAAAACCCCCTTGGCTGTTTCTGGTGCAAGTGATGGTTTAGTATTAAAATCTCACCTAAAATAAACAAAATTAAAACAAAAAATCAGTCACTAAATTCCGATCTCCCCTTCCCATGTGGAGGGGTTTTCAATTCGGATCATTATTTATACAGCGCAAGTGGAAAGTTTTAGTGAGTATCGTGTGGTTTGCTATGCACAACTTGTGAATACTTCTCAAAATATGTTTACGTTAGTTTGTCCCGCACTAATATTTTTTTTAAGAATATTCATTAATGTTTGAAAATGTAATGTTCTACTAATCATAAAGGCTATAAACATAAATAAACAAGCCAAATATAAAAATAAAACAGAGCCAATGTGAGGGGAAGGACCACACTCCTACAATTATATCTCTGGATAGTGTTCGAAGTTATATCCCCTAATCGATATGTTAACAAAATAAATAATTACCAATAATTAATTTACTGATTGGTTAAATTTTTAGTCAATTCATGATTCATGTTAGACACCTTATTTATATAGGTTAGTTATTTTAGTTATTTAGCGACGCACCATAGTAGACGCATATTGAACGGGACTAGTGACGTTTGGGATATGTTGGGTTAGAGACCGGAAAATCAGTTAGCGATAGAACATTTCAGGGTAACGACGTGTTTAGTGACAGAGACTTCTACTGTGGCCCTTTTATCATAATAAATACATGTTGAATAGTTCATCAGAGTCGACTACATCTCTTCACTAGTTAAAATCGATGTGCCAGTTCTTGTTTGTATTGTTGTGCAACTACACGTAATACACCCGGACAATTACACCCAAACGATTGCAGAGTAATTGGTTGACTTCAAGACAGCCTGAACTAGCAACATCACAGTGGCGACCCCGAACCTCGAAGCCGGACCCTGATGAAGACGAACATCGAACCGGACCTCGAAGCAGAACGTTTACTCAGGTGAGGGTCGTGCACTCGAAGTTATAAGATTTCATCGGAGTACGGCTGAACACAGCAGCATCGCAGAGTGACTTTGTTCTGGATCTACATACAGTCGTCGCCTGTTTGATCGCACGTTCAACGAGCCGTTAACTCAGGGTGACCTTCGTCAGGACCGTAATCATCGCAACGCCTGATCTTCATATGCTGAACCGACCTACAACCAGAGAAACCGTTCATTCATAACGGGTGAGAGATCGTTAGTGAACCTGTTGGACATATTTTTTCTTCGTCATAGGAGCCACATTGAGTATCAAGTGTTACCTCGTCAGTTTCGAGAAGGACAGTTTGCCCGCTGTCAGAAGTATTGTGAGTACTACAAGTTTGGTAGCTAACTAAATCGAAATCGCTCTGTCGTCTTACCCTTGGAGAGATTCTTGTGGAGCAGTTTGCTCATTGAACCGGTTGCTTGCCACGTTTATAACGGTCACTGTGTTTAACCTTTGGAAGGTTAGTGAAGTAATCTTTATCAGTACTGAACATTGATATATCTAGTATTCGTCGGTCTAGACCATATCTAGACTTGTTAGCAGTGAAGTTGTGGAAACAGCTACATCCACTTAATTTCGTTGAAAACCGTTAATCGTCTAACGGAACGTCGTCGGAGGTGACCTTGGTTTCACCTAGTCTACATTGGACAGTTGGTCTAGTGAAGCAGAGTACAACAGCAAACTTCGTCGTACTACCAGAGTAGCAGCAGAAGCAGTGAACTATTTTAGAGAACCGTTATTCGTCAGCCCAGATCAAGTCATCGTCGAGAAAGTCGTTATTCGTCAGCCCAGATCAAGTCATCGTCAAGAAAGCCGTTATTCGTCAGCCCAGATCAAGTCATCGTCAAGAAATTCGTTATTCGTCAGTCGTCCAGATCAAGTTGCCGTCAAGAGACTGTTATTTGTCAGTAGTCGTCTACACAAGTCAAGTCATCGCCAGAAGAACCGTTAACCTATTCGTCAGTAACTGTGTACACAAGGTCGTCGGAACTACACATACGGTCATCAACAGTCGTCAAAGAAACTGGAACATTTTGCTGTGGCATATCAGGACATCTGTGGCATTACGTGGGATACTGGTAGCACCGGAGAACAGAGTCAGAACTGGAAGAGAGGCAGTGGAATTTGTTGTGATCTAGCATATTCGGGAGTCCGAACAAAGGGATCTTTCTTATCAAAAGCTAAGTGCCATTTTTCTTATTAGTATATGTTTAGATTGCCCTTAGAAATAGATTTTGTCTAAATTTGGTACGTTAGCCTGAGTAAAATCAGGTGGTGCGCCTTAAAACCCGTCGGGGTAGAAGACGTAATTTAGATGAAAAGCTATATTATATATTTAGGATTGTAATTTGTTTTGTTTGTGTAAACGTCATATCCGTTGTTGCCTGGTTACTTCGTGACGTTATCATTGTGTGCCATATTGTCACATCCCAACCCATAGTGATAGTCTCATTTTAATTATTTCATTTGTTTATATTATTTTAAATTATTTATTTTTATTAATTTAATTAGATCTGTATTTTTTTTTCACTTAATGATAGAAAGTGCGGGTAGGATTCTTTTACTGTGAATCAGACTAAAATAATTTTAGTTTGAGCGGTTAAAATCAATTATGATTTTGCCATGAGAATAATGCCGAAACTGGCTATGTAGTCAAACACTATCGTCTGGCTAAATCTAGATCTACAAATTGTTGTACATCTCTTTGGTACAATTTAATTATCTAGACTCTACTTTGAAATATTATTAAGTTGAAGATGAATGAAGGTAGTACATTCTAGATATATATATCTTGTTGAAGATATATTTGACACTGTATACACATATTTGTTTCGCATGGTGAAATAGAACCATAATCTACTCTAGATCTAGACTCTAGACAGTCTTTGAATTTACTCTAAACACTTCACTGTGACTTCAGTCATACCAGATTTTGAAATTGATCATAGTTATTCATACTAGATCTAAAAGTCATAGTGCTCTTGATAACTATAGATCTAAATAGTATTATTATACATACTATAATATACTAGATTTAAATTTGTGTGTAATACTAGATCTAATATACAGATTTGAATATAACCATAATAACTCAGACTAGATTTATACATTTACTATATAGATAGAGACATACCATTTAAAATTTGTATAAAAGTGTGGAAAAACTTAAATATAAAATAAGTTTAAAGTATAGCCATAACTAATATAGGCCAAGTAAAAATATATATAAAATATAAAACACAATGGCTACATCATCATATGTGGACCTTAAGGAGGTTAAGGAAACAGCTATGCAGGATGGAAAGGCCATGGAGTTAAAAGGAAAGGACTTAGCAGCTTATGTACAGCAAGTGGTGAAGGAAGAAACGGAACGTCAAAGACAAGAGATAGAAAGACAAGAAGAACGTCAAAGACAAGAGATAGAGAGACAAGATAGGATCAGAAAGGAAGAATATGAGAAGCAAAAAGAGGACCGAGAACATGAAGCTAAAATGGAGAAGATGAGATTGGATGCAGCACAAGCCAGAGCCCAAACTGAACAAGGAAATAACACAAATAACTCAAATAATTATACCACTCAAAGAGACAACCCTAATTCACAAACATGGCTAAAGAGAAAAATACAAAGTTTTGATGAACAGAAGGATGACATTGGTGATTTCCTGAAAAGATATGAGGCAAAAATGTCTACATTTAATATGCCTGAAGAAGAATGGTCTGAAATACTGATAGACTTTGTTCATGGTCAAGCTCTAACAATATGCCAAAATCATGACCATCATATTGATGATAGCTATCAGGTTTTAAAAAGAGAATTATTAAATGCCTATGGTCATAATGCTACAACTTTTAGAAAGAAATACTTTGACAATATACCATCATTAGGAATAGAACCCCAAACTACCATTAATATGGAAAAGGATTTTTTCAATAAGTGGGTAAAATTAGAAAAAGTGAATAACTCTTATGAAGGATTAAAAAATTTTATTCTAGTGGACAACTTTGTAAATAAATGTGATCCTCAATTACAATCTTTTATTAGAGAAAGAAACCCAAAAACTATAGATGAAATAACAGAGATAATGAGAGTATACAAAAATGCATATCCAAATAAACCATTTTCTGATAGAGATAAGAGCAAAGTAGATTTAATAGGATACACCAAAGAAAATGTTGATAGAAGTAGAAATAGAAACAGATCAAATAGTGGAAATAGAAAATATAGTGAAATAACCTGTTTTAAATGTCAAGGAAAAGGTCATATAGCAGCTAACTGTAGAAGAGGGAATAGTAGGTCTGGAAGTAGAAATAGATACAATGAACAAAATAACAATAGATATAGGAGTAGAGATAGGAATGACAGGGGAAATTATAGAAATAGGAGTTACAGTAGGGAATACAAAAATAAAGGTACAGATAGGATATATTTCATGGAAGGAAATAGGAACAATTTTGCAGTGTACCCAGGGTTTGTAGATAGAATTCCGGTGGAATTAATCAGGGATTCAGGTTGTAACACTTTGGCAGTAAAAACTAAATTTGTCAAACCTCATTGGTATAAAGGGTTTACTAAGAAAGTAGAATTAGCAGATGGCACTGTAAGGGAATTTAAAGCTATAAGGGTATACATTGAAACCCCATTTTTCACTGGTTATTGTGATGGCATTGCAATACCAGAAATGAGATATGATATGTTAGTAGGAAACATAAAAGGAGTTAAAGAATGTTCAAGAAAAGAATTAGAAGACTGGCAAAACAAATACAAAAACATAAGACAAAATCATGGAAACATAGAAACACAAAATATAACAAGTATGGTAATAACAAGATCAATGGATAAACAAGATGAGAAACAGGAAAATACAATAAATGTAATAAGTAAGGATGAAGAAAAAGAAACCAGTAATGTAATACAAATAGAAAATACAGATGTTAAGGAAAGTGAGATAGAAAATGAAACACAAAATAGTCTGGAAACACAAATATCTCAAAGTGAAAAAGAAACAACACCCACATTTGCATTAGAACAAATGAATGACAATATTATTGGGAAAATTTATTCAAGAATATCAGATAAAAACAATAATAATCCAATGGAGAAATTTTGTATAGAGAATAAAATATTGTTTAGACAAACAAGTAATGATAACAAGAAAATAAAACAACTTGTCTTACCACAGAAATATTGGAAAGATGTTTTAATCATGACACATGATAATAATTTAGCAGCACATAGGGGAGTAAAGAAATGTTATAGGAACTTGTCAAAACAAGTATTTTGGCCCAAAATGAAAGCAACAATCAACAAATACATAAACTCATGTGACATATGTCAAAAGAGATCTAACAAAAGCCTAGTGAATAAAGCACCTATTCAAGAAATGGATGAACCTACGGCACCATTTCAGAAAGTATCTATTGATTTAATAGGTCCTTTAATTCAAACTGAAAATAATAACAAATACATTCTAACAGTAATAGACATGTTTAGTAGATACCCAGAGGCAATCCCATTATCAAATACAAGTGCAGAAAATATCATTAATGCCATAACTCAAAAAGTAATTACAAGACATGGTATACCTAAAATTATATTGAGTGATCAGGGATCTCAGTTTAAGTCAGAACAATTTAAGAAATGGACTAAACAATACAATATACAACACATATACTCTTCGGTTTACCACCCGGAGAGTAACGGTTTATGTGAACGATATGGTGGATCATTAAAAAGATCACTAACAAAGATAATTCAGAATAATCAGAACAAGTGGGATCATTACATTAACTATGTACTATTTGCTCATAGAAACAACATCCATGAAGCAACACAATTTTCACCATATGAAATAATACATGGAAGAAAACCCAGAGATGAATTAGATGTTTTTAAAGAAAATCTAATAGACAATGAGAATAAATTAAATAATGACAGTGAAACAACAATCACAACAGAATTGAAAGAAATATGGACTCAAGCATATAACAACAATAAGAAATATAAACAAAGTGCTCATGAGAATCTAAATAAGAAAAGACAATTGAAAACACTAGAAGTAGGAAACAACGTATTAATATTAATAAATGACCTGAAAAATAAAATTGGTAAACAATGGAAAGGTCCATTTAAGGTGATAAAACAAATTAGTGATGTCAATTATCAAATTGAAATAAATGGGAAAGTTAAAACATATCACATAAATAATTTGAAACTATATCATGATAGAGAAGATGAGTTGATACAAAACATTCAGGAGGAAATAGAAAATAAATTTTCAGAAAGAGAAGAATGCTTGATGATAATAACAAATGAAAATCATAATGAAAATGATATTAAGGAAATACCTGTAATAGAAACAAAAGAGAATCAAACTTGGCAAAAGATTAATCTTAATAATTTAACTAAGGAAAAGTCAAAAGATATAACTAAAATAATACAGGAATACAAAGAAATTTTTTCCAGCATACCAGGAAAAACTAATATTATTAAACATGACATTAAAGTAACAGACACAAAACCTATCAAGCTTAAGCCATATAGAATACCGCTACATTTACAAGACAAAGTAAAGAAAGAAATAGACAATTTACTAGAATCAGGTATAATTGAACCATCAACATCTCCTTATGCTTCACCAATTGTGATAGCCAAAAAGAAGAATGGAGATATAAGGTTATGTATTGATTATAGGAAACTTAACAACATCACAGAATTTGACCCATATCCAATGCCAAATATAGAGGATATTTTACATAAATTAAATGGAGCAAAATTTTTTACTAAATTAGATTTAACTAAAGGTTATTGGCAAATACCTTTAACAGAAAATGCAAAACCTTACACAGCATTTGTAACACCATATGGTATTTTTCAATGGAATTATATGAGTTTTGGATTAGTAAATGCACCTGCCACATTTAATAGAATGATGAACATGATAATTGGAAACAAAGAAAATGTTATTTGCTATTTAGATGACATATGTATTTTTAATAATAGTTGGGAGGAACATTTGGTAGATGTAAAAGAAGTGTTCAAAATAATAAAAGAAAGTGGACTTACAATTCAAGCAGAAAAAGTAGAAATAGGATTGGAGGAAATAATTTTCTTAGGACATAAAATAAATAACAACATGATTAGCCCTATTGAAGATAACATAAAGAAAGTACTTAATATTGAAATACCTACAACAAAAAGACAAATTAAAAGTATATTGGGAATAGTAAATTATTACAGAAAGTTTATAAAAAACTTAGCAGAAATAGTGAATCCACTAAATGACTTACTTAAAAAAGGAAAACCTCAAAAAGTAGTTTGTAATGAGGAATGTGTGAAAGCTATTGACAGAATTAAAGATGTTTTTAGTCATGAACTAATATTAAGACTACCTGATAAAGACAAAATATTTTATGTCACAACTGATGCATCTGGTAATGCTATTGGTGGTTGTTTAATGCAGAACTATGATAACTTACATCCTATATTATATGTAAGTAGAAAATTGTCAGAGGCAGAGAAAAAATATAGTGTCATTGAAAGAGAAGCCTTAGCTGTAATATGGGTAATTACTAAGCTAGAGAGCTATTTAATAGGAAGGAAATTCATATTATTAACTGATCATAAACCTATTCAGTATATACAGCAAAAGAGCATGAAAAACAGTCGTGTTTATAGATGGTTCTTAGCACTACAGGAGTATAAATTTGAAGTGAAAGCTATTAGTGGAGCTGTGAATATTGTAGCTGATTTATTGTCTAGAATGACATTGAAGTGAAACAGTTTTGTAAATAAACTATGATTATATTGATTATGTAATATATATTAATATATTGACACCATTTATATGTTATGAAAAGGGAGATAAGTAAAGTTGATGTTAAGCATTTAAAAGTAAGTATGGATATTTTTTTTTGTGTGAATCATTTCATATATCATTGACGAAAGTTAGTTCTATGGAAAAGGGTGAGTATAAAAGAAAAATGGACAAAAGCGTATAAAAGGGTGGTAAGAAAAAATGTATTGAATGTGTAAATAAAGTCTGTAATTGTTTTTTGAAATATTGTATTTTATCAGATTACTGCCAGTGAAGAACATTTGAGATGTGTAGGACATGCCCATAGGATGCCACATTTTCCTCTATGATGAACTGTATACCAATGAAGATGATTCTGGAATGTTATGAACTGTTATGAACATTGACATGAATATGAGGAACTGTCAAGATGAAGATGTCAAGATGAAGAGATCAAGATTTTATGTTTGTGGTCTTCCCCTTAAATTGAAAATGCCCTTGTAAGACTTGACAGTAGTGGAAAAATATTGACATATTTTTTTTTCAAGGGGGGGAGGAATCTGTTAGACACCTTATTTATATAGGTTAGTTATTTTAGTTATTTAGCGACG
Source organism: Biomphalaria glabrata (assembly GCF_947242115.1). Taxonomy (NCBI): domain Eukaryota; kingdom Metazoa; phylum Mollusca; class Gastropoda; family Planorbidae; genus Biomphalaria; species Biomphalaria glabrata. The sequence continues at coordinate 14,466,182 of NC_074714.1, forward strand.
CACCATAGTAGACGCATATTGAACGGGACTAGTGACGTTTGGGATATGTTGGGTTAGAGACCGGAAAATCAGTTAGCGATAGAACATTTCAGGGTAACGACGTGTTTAGTGACAGAGACTTCTACTGTGGCCCTTTTATCATAATAAATACATGTTGAATAGTTCATCAGAGTCGACTACATCTCTTCACTAGTTAAAATCGATGTGCCAGTTCTTGTTTGTATTGTTGTGCAACTACACGTAATACACCCGGACAATTACACCCAAACGATTGCAGAGTAATTGGTTGACTTCAAGACAGCCTGAACTAGCAACATCACATTCATTAGGCATAAAAAATAATTGTTTATATTTTCATCTTGTTCCAAGAATAGTTGTGGAATGATGCCTTCAATAATCTTATAAGCTAAAATATTTAGCCATATATGTGAAAACTGAAGGATTAATTCCCCTTCCTGTTAACAAACAATAAAAAATTAACTTATTGACTCATTGTTTAATTGTTTTTGATTCATTTATTATCCACACCATTAAATAATTGCCCAGATTTTCAACTTGAGAATGGGTGTGGGATAACTAACGTATGCAAACTTTTGATATAAGCTTTATTTAATAAAATTTAAAACGAATTTTCATATTTTCGTTTAATCAAAAATCACCGCAAACGTACACTATTTTCTTATAACTAATGTGCCAGATCTCTCTCTTTTATTCAAAATGATACAAAGAATAAAGACGACATAATTTAAAAAGCCATAATAAAATTTTATCGTTAATTTGCTATACAGTACGGCTAGTCGCGGGTAATCATATTGAACTAGCAACACGCGGATAATGCTCACCTACAGCCGTCAGTTTTGTGTTCTAACGCTAGCTTTATCATAACTACGTAATTTTACATTCACTGAAAAACAAAAGAAATAAAAAATCAATGTTTTTTTTTCTCCCAGAGTTGTCCCTCAACATTTTCAGAAACGAAAATATTTTCTGACATGATCATTTGTATCAGCGATGACTTTGAACAGAATGCGTTGTCATCAGTTCCATTTGGAGGATTCTTTACTTGCAAGAACGGTAAAGTCCAAATGATGTTTTTCGATTGTCACTTCATAACATGCAGATATGCACAGTTGTCTATATATTTTTTAAAAAAAGTAGTATCATGGGAAATTCAAGTCCACGTTAGCAACTAAACCCCAATGCGACCTGCTGACTAAAGTAAAAAATTATAAAGTTATAATGAATGGCTAACACCTTCCCGCAAGGAACAGTACCAAGGAAAAAAATATAGACAGAAAGATGGGAAGAAAACATCAAAGAATAAACGGGCATGTAATTGAAAGTTATGGTAAAGAAAAGAGGAATGGGAAAAGATGATCAAGAGATCACGTGTGTTGCCCCAACGATTCAACAACTTAAGGGAGAGGCGAAGGATTTCAATCCATTTACCAAGCTGACTGAGCTGACGGTCAAGCTAATCATAGATTTAGAATTTGCCTATTTTGTATAGCAGATTGTTTTAGGCACTAATAAGACGTTCAGTAAATTGATAACTTAGAGTCTAGTTATTGGACATCTCCAGTTTCCAGATCTCATGATCTGTTTACCATGTTAAACACAATGCTAATATATACAAACCCTATTAAGTAAACATCAGATTTATCGCGTTGTCTTACTCATTGTGTGAAGTCTAATCGATTTCTTATTTCTTCTTAATGTATTATTTGATTATAGTGGAGATTTTCTTGCATGGGGAAACTTCAAAAAATAGCAACCATTTCGGTATTCAGAAAATAGGAAATGTCGATAAGCTATGTTTTTTTTACAAAGCTTATATCAACTCTGTCTGTCTGGTTAAAAATTTGCACACATTAATTCTCTCACCCCCAATATCGGATCAAGCTTAAACTTTGCACAGTTATTTTTTTTTACCTGAAAATTAGTTAATTGACTATTGGAAATAAATTATTTCGCTTGGTGTCTTGAACAAGGGAAAGAAATTGTAATTGACTGAAGTGGTGGTGGTATAAGATGAATTAGTCCCCTTTATAGGTTGTCGTCTGAGTCATAGTGAACACAAACCTGAAAACTAGGACGAGACTAAAGGAACGATGGATAACTATACACTCGTCTATGTTCATAAGCTCTCCACTAGCAGAGAGGTTACCGTGTAGTAAGACAGAGAAGGCTTGAGCCATGAGTTCGAATTCAGCTTGTTCTCCCTTTTTTTTATTTTTAAAAATGTTTTTTTTTAATTGTTAGTCTATATCTATTATAAACTAATTGATACACGAACGCTGAATATAAGCTTTGTTTTAAAGAATTGTAAAAAATATGTTCTTGTTTTTTTTTAAAAACCTAAATGATATTTTTTTTCTAACCTTTTCTGTTGATAGCTTTTTAGTTTGTTTCTAGTTGGCAACTCTCATGTCACGTCGTTGACCCTGTTTAATTTGTGGTGAAAATCTCCAATTAAAAACGAAACACAAGGGATTATTGTAAACGCGTTAAGCCTGTCCTTATATTAGAAATTAGTGAAGGCTCATTTTTTTTTTAAAGGAAATCCATTAGCCAAGGAAGGAGACAATTCTGCAGGAGATACTGATAGCGGGCGGTACTACGAAAGCAAACGGTACACGTCAGAGAGCTACCCGAAGAGTTGTCCTCGTGGCTACAGCCAACATCTTGCTACAATTGAGGAGGTAGGTCTGCTATGTTTCGTTTGTTTAATGGAATGTATAGCAACACTTTGTGTGTTTCTACCTGAGAAAAAATCTGGTACTTGCCGTCAGTCAATGAACTGTTTGTTTTTTTAGCTTCTCAATACAACTTCTATATGATCTATTAGTCACATAATGAAAAGAAATTTCGTTTAAAGCGAAACAAAGCGTCAAGACAAAAAATTTAGTTGTTTTTGTTTGTATATTTTAATAAATAACCACCAAACCATGCAATTATCACTATGTCAGTGTCACATATCAGTCTAGCTGAATCTAAATTTAACTCTTCCAGGATGCAACCCCTAGAATTTAGCCCCGGCTTTCTTGCTAGAATATTCTAAAGACAGAAAAATCTATGCCATCATCTGATCAAGTGATTGAAGCGTGGGTTGTCGTAGGAATGATGGGATAGGATTTGGCAGTCTTTTAGCGTCAGTTGAGAGATGAAACTCGAGTAGACAAGTCGCATATATTTGATCAGTTGTAGAATCAAAATATCTATTTTAATCTATTCGTTAACGAGCTCGAAAGAAGATATTCATTGGTTAGAGTTTTATTTGTACATTTTGTGTACTGAGAATGAATCCTAGTTCCTGAATTAGAGTTTTCGTATTTTGAATTGAAGAATCTTCGTTATTGGATATTAAGATCTAATATCAACATCTAGTTCTACACAAAAATCCCCGGCACGTCACAGAGAGAAGAAATAAGACAGTGACAGATACTAGAAACATAAAGCAACCTGTGACAGTCAGTTGAGGGAAAGTTCTGGTTTGGGATTTGCTGATACTAAATGTGAACCTTATAAGAAACAGTATATAATCAATCTGGCTGTGTGCTTGGTTATCTGTGATATACCACACAATTATTCTGGATGATTTGTATGAGATGAAGGTGTTGGCTACAATGAGCTTATAGCTGCTAGAAAACTCTAAGAAGGTCTCTACCTGTGTAAAACCGTCTATGAAATTAAAGAAATCAACGAAACGTTTGCCAAATCTAAACACGAACGAGACAGTAAGTTAATATAAATGATGTAATATAAAGGTCTTAGGTAAATGTTAAGCTTTTGTTTTCTTTTCAGGGATGTTCAATTTACTATTGCATCCAGGCTACAGAAGGTTCGAATCCTACCTTACCATCCATAAAGCTTCCTCCATTTTCACCAGAGCCAGATTCAGCCGATGAAGAACTATACATTCTGGTAACAATGTCAAATCAATGTCTGTATTATATAGTCAACATTGTATAGACATTTAGCTAACAATGTCAAATCAATGTCTGTATTTTCATTAAACATCTTTAAACTCATTATAAGACTGTTGATCAACTATATGGAGGAGTGGTAAATAACTTTATTAAAAAATATTGAAACTGAATTATTTCATGTCCACTAATGAAATTTGTTTAAAACTCTTGCTTTCTTCGTAAATGCCTTCTTAGAAGTAAAAATGATATAAAGAGCAGCTTAAAATGTTCAGTTTTAATCATCTTTCTGTCTAAATCTATTTAAATATATATATAGTTCGTCCATCGTGGTTCGATGATGACCACTTTGTCATCCATGGAGCTGAGGGCTTTGCACTGGGGTTTTATGCCTCCTCATGTGGCTGGTGAGACCTATGTGAGGCCAGAATGTTTGGCTGCACACTGGGTAGGTTATTCCCGCTAGAGCTAGTATCGTGGGCCTAGCTTTTCTTCTCTGGCGTTTTTCTTCTGCCAGCCTGTTTCTCTTTTCCTCAGCAACCTGTGCGCCAGTTTTCACAGCGCGACGCCATGATGCTCTGTCATGTGCCTTTGTCTCCCAGGTGGCTGGGTCAATGCTGAACGCCTTCAGAGAAGCTTTGAGGGTGTCCCTGAAGCGCATTCTTTGACCACCTTGCGAGCACTTTCCTTCGCTTAGTTGGCCATACAATGGTTTTCCATTCTGCAGACGTGTCCTGCCCATCGCAGCTGGGACTGCATCAGGATTGTATGGATGCTTTGCAGACCCGCTCTTCGAAGGACTTCAGTATCTGGTATTTTTTCTTGCCATTTGACATTCAGTATTTTTCTAAGACATGTCATGTGGAATTGATTCAGTTTTTTTTCATGTTTTTTTGTACACTGTCCACGTTTCTGAGGCATAGATTAATGTACGGAGGATGACGGCTCAATAGATCCCTAGCTTTGTAATTGTAGTGATACGTCTGTTCCAGACATTTTAGACAGTCTGCCATAGGATGCACTGGCCTTGGCGATACACAGGTCGATTTCATTATCAATCTTTCCGTTTCTGGAGAGTATACTGCCAAGATATGTGAATCTGTCCACTGTGTTTATATAATGTCCATTTATCTTGATGCTTGGATCCGAGTAGGCTTTCCCAGGAAAAGGTAAATATAAGACTTCAGTCTTATTTGTGTAAATGGTAAGGCCAAAGTCTGAGCATGCTCTTGAGAAGTCACTGACAATGCTCTGCAGATCATTTTCAGAGCAGGCATGTAGAGCACAGTCGTCTGCAAATAGCTAGTCCCTGATTACTGCTGAATTTGTTTTTGATTTTGCTTTGAGCCGCCTCGGATTAAATAGGCCACCATCAAATCTGTATGTTGTATTTGTTCCGATGTTTTCTCTATTTGTGAATGCATCTGTCAGCATAGCAGAGAACATGATACTGAACAGTGTAGGTGCTAGGACACAGCCTTGTTTTACCCCGTTTGATACTTTGAAGGGCTCTGATGGTTCTCCACTTTGTTGGATACGAGCCTTCATGCCATCATGAAATAGTCTCACCATGGTTATGAATTTATACAAGTGAAAAGGGACCCGCCAAATCTGCGGCAACCACAGAGGAATATCTCTTCTATCTAATGCTGGGAAAATCCTTTCACGCATCCTATTAAATCGGCTCATGCAACACATAGAACATGGTCTACTACCAGAAAGCTAGTGCGGTTTCAGAAAAGAGCGTGGTACCATTGATATGATCCAGGAAAAATGTCAGGAACAAAATGCTGACCTCTTCTTAATATATGTCAACCTAACAAAGGCATTCAACACTGTTAGCAGAGAAGGACTCTGGAAGATTATGTCAAAGTATGGCTGTCCACGAAATATTAACGAACTAAGCCACTGAAACCCCAAGATAAAAAGCACAACTCTTGTGTAATTATATGCAGGCCTTTTTATTTTATTTTAAACAATTCAATCATAAAGTCAGACAGTGTTGTAGGTGTTGGTCTCTGGGGTCTTTGCAGAGTTAAGATGGCATCGCCCTCAGATGTGACATTGTTGATCCACCACTGATTAGTGAGCTCGTTTTGTTTTCTTAACCTCGTTTTATGTCATATATATTTTCAATACTAAATCTAGAATTTAAACGTAAACAATACTTGTATTTCTTTATAGCAAGATGATAAAAATGATGTCAAGATAGTGAATACTTTACAAGATGATACAGTCGATGAGCCACGTCTGCATTATCTTCCGATGGACGATCAAAGAAAAGACTCGAAAAATCTACTCCTCTCTTCGTCCAGCACAAACGAGAAAGAAGCTTTACCAGTGGGTGCTATAGTAGGTAGGTCTACAGTGAACAATTAATCCAGTGAAGTATAGGTCAGATGTGAGGGGACTGGTGGAATACTGTCTATTGGAGAATCAGAGCAAAGTTCACTATTTCTAAATATATATCTAAAGAAGGAAGCCTATAAAATGGTCTGCCCTGTCAGTTATATCTAAAGAAGGAAGCCTATAAAATGGTCTGCCCTGTCAGTTATATCTAAAGAAGGAAGCCTATAAAATGGTCTGCCCTGTCAGTTATATCCCTTGCTTCAACTTAACTTTTGTCTGTCTGTCGTTTTGTAAGTTTCGGATGTACCTTCAGAATTGAAGTTTATTACAGCGGATAGAGTTTGAACTGGAGACCATCGAAAGGACACTCCAGAGCGATTACCACACGACCAGGCTGCCACCAATTTAAAATAAGTTAGTTTGATTCATATTAAGATATTTATTCACTTTATTTGTATTTCACATAACCCCGCATTATATTGACTATAAGAATAAATTATAACAATTTTCTTGATAAAAGTCCGGTAGAGTTATAACCAACATATTCGCAGCTCTTTTTGAAGAGCATAATGAATAAATAGTTGTTGAATGAATACTTGTTGGCCTCCATCAGTCGTAGAACGTATATGGTTCAGCCTTGTTGAGCACTTTTTTAGACTTCATCTGATTGTAGAACCTTGTTCTAGAGAGACATTCCCGCCCATACACTATGAAGGTAAAGAAGGCATTTGCATTTTTTTTAGCTTGTAAAGCTCTGAATCAAAGGCTACCTTTTTGTTTTCTAAGTAACAAACCGTCTATTTTTTTTTAAATGAACTACGCAAGCCATTTTTGTTTAAATAAACCATTTTTTTTTTGTTACAATTATTTACTATTAAAAGTAAAAACATTTGCATGCATCGCTAGAGCTTCCTGTAATAGAAGTTTCTTAAATGTGAATTAAAATGTTTACTTTTGGTTTAAAAGAGAATAAACATATTTAGTATGTATATAAGTCAAATATAATTTGAAACAGCATTTAATAATCCATGTATCATGCTATTCAAATGGAATACATTGCATATCGTAGACGTTACACGTAAGACTTTAAACCAATTTCTTCCTTAGCGACACATTTATCCTTTGTGTGCACAGACAAGGTTGTGGTTGTTTGCATTTTGCAGCTCATAGCTTCTGATATTATTGCTGAAAATACTGAAAAAAGTTGTTTTTTTTTACATTCCTAAGTGGACTACTTTGGGGGCCGATTTTGAGTTTGTTTCTATACAAACTATCTTATTAATTTTTTTCTTCCTTTTTTTATTTGTTAATAACAATTTTATGTTTATAGCATGTTGAGTGCGCTAGGGTTCAATTCAGTTTTGTGGAACAGTTGGAGGAGGGAGGGAGAGGTGTATCCAGGAGAAGGCTTCCGTGCTGCCTTTTCAAAAACTATTTTAAAATAAAAAATTGCTCGTGTCTGAATTCGAACTCCACGATATATCAAAATCGCACTAAAATGTTGAAAGAGCATTATAATGTATAATTATAATTGAAATGATATTATTCGTCATGCCTAGTGGAGATATAGTCTATTATTTCTTTACACATTAACGTCATTCTCTTTTTTTAATTTTTTTTAACACGTTCCTTAGTAACTTATCTTCATTTTTTTATAATTTTGTTTTTTAAATGTTTATGGAAAAAAATGCACTTCACAGGTATATGTATTGTGTCCATCGTGTGTGTCGCTGCCATTATCTGGGCCGTCATCTATATTGTAAAGAAAAGAAGGAGCCGTGATTTTGCTTTTAAAATCCTACCAAAAGAGCCAGACACTTTTACTATTTCAAAGTACTAGACATCACAGCAATGTAACAATGTAATATTTATATTTTATATGAAATTGATCCGTTGTTTTTTTTATTTTATTTTGTATTGATTTTGTTTATATTGAAAATTGTGATAAACTTTGTAAGAACTAAAAAAAAGATAAGAACTTTGGAAAACTAAACAACTTCAGGAAAATGTAAGGTGTGGTCGGAATGTCCTAAAACTTCAAGGAGACTCCTAATCTTCAAATGGCCTTCATAGCATTATGCCCTCAACTTACAGATGTTTCAAGTTTAACATAAAGTACATACTGCAAACTTGTTTGTGATGTCTCACTTATTATTACTGCTGTAGACTTGTACTTACTAACTTTGCTCTTTTTGTAGTTTTTGTCTATTTTTTTACTTTACCGATGCATTATTGTAATTTGTGATTGGAAAAAAAGGTTGTGACCCGACGTGTATAGTTCTACAGGTCATTGTTTTTGGAAGTTCGGAGGCTTCTGATGAAACTGTGACAAACCGTTGAAGCCTCTTTCGCTCCAGCAGAAATTCGTTTTTATCGATGTCGCTAGGAGTACTATCGAGATTGATTTCGACCTGAGGATTTAATAGCTGGGAAGGCGACAAAAATTCACATCTATCTGCTACATCATGAAGTTGCTCGAATCGGGTGATTATTTCTTGAACAATCCTGTCCAAGGTAGAATAAATTTCCCTTCGTAGCTCTTCTTTGTGTGTAAGTACAGAGTAGTCACTTTTCTCACCAGGCATCTTTTTCTTATGGCCAATACGTTTTTGAGGTTCTGCACTGATTCTCAGATCTGAACACACGCTTTCGGCAAAGGTAATGCTGGCTTCAGCGATGTCCTCTCGATTACTACTTCAAAATGTCTCTAATGTTTTTATTTTGAGTGAGCAGTCTCGAATAGACATTCCTTTTTTTTTGAAGGTAGACTTGCGCATCATTAATTTCAGTTAATACAGGAGCCCAAAATCCAAGATAGGTGAGAAAACTAAAAGACTGAATAGCAACTAATAATCCACCTGCTTCAGATCTAGTCGATGAATTTTCATCCCTGCTAGTTAATGTCTCCAGAGTTTCTATAATTTTAGAAAATTTATCCCTAACCATCTTGACGGCTTCTCCTCTGGCGCTCCAGCGGGTCTCAACTAAACGTTTAAGGCTAGTTCCGGTTATTTTGATGAGGATATCCCAGCGGTGTGTTGAAGTTGAGAAAAGTGTACCAAAAAATGTTACCGAATTGACTTCAGCAGCTCGAATTTCTGCTAAATTGAGAGAATGGTTTAAGCAGGCAATGAATAGTGCTTTGGGATTTAGGCTACTTCTAGAATACGTTTTTGGACACTGTAGTTTTGACCTTTCATGACCGCAGCATTATCATAGCCTTGACCCCTGCAGTCCATTATGTCTAAGCCATTCCAACACAGTTTCTCTAGAATCATCTCAGCGATTTCAGCAGCATGCTTGTCCTTTGTGTCGATGAAGTCAATAAAAGACTCACGAACCTGCACCCCGTCATTATCCATGACAACGTACCGTAAAATTTGGGAAGTTTGATCCAGCTTTAAGATGTCAGGTGTACTGTCAAAAATAATAGAGAAATATTTGGCTTGTTTTACTTGCTGTATGATTTGTTTTTTAACGTGATCCCCCAATATTGTATTAAATTCATTTTGTATTTGTGGAGACATGTATGTATTCGGTCTGGAACAAAGCTTAGTTCGAAGCACATGCTCCCTCAAGAGTGGATCGTATTTTGATAGTAATTTTACTAACTCCAAGTCACTCTTTGATCCATGCCGTTAGCCAATTCAATCAGAGATGGCGATTTCTCCGTCTGAGCTTAAAATGGTTTTGAGGCGCTAGCCAGACTAGTCTGTCTTGAGCACTGTTCATCATTTTGATTACGTTACAGTATTACAATTAACTAGTTAGTTAAAAAAAAACTCGTAGAAAACAAAGGTTAGCTTATTTAAAAATATTGAGATTACAATAGAATTATTTCCAAAATTAAACTATAAAGAATCATAAAGAAATGAATAAACTAAGACAATTGTTTAGAGCTAGAGTTTAGTAATATATTTGTAAACTCTATATCTAGATTTAACCAGTGGACTAAACAATGACGTAAAAAAAGGTCGGCCTATCCTCTTCTTCCTCATATTACAGAGCATTGATCAGTGTAGTAACAACATGTACCGTGTGTCCGAAATAAATCTAGTAAATTAGATTCAAACTGTTCTATAGCTTACATTGTATTGAAGAGATTAACATACTGATGAAACAAAATAGCAACATGACTAGTTTATAAATCGTTAGTTCATGTTTAAAATACAGTTTGTATGTTTGTTCGTGTCCATACAATTTGTCGTTTTTTACTGAAACGCTCAGGGAAATAGAAAATTAATACACACTGGGGGAATTGTGGTGCCCCTCTCCACTTGATGCCCTGTGCGGCCCGCACCACCCGCACATTGGTAGCTACGCCATTGGATTGTGCTGTATTTATTTAAGTTCTGCTAAATAAAAGAAGAAAAGAGTTGTCTGCCTTTTTTAGAACTTGGAATGAGAGAATGCAACGGGCAATTGTAAACAAACATTGTGAAAGTGGTAGTTTTTTTTAGATCTCCACCAAAAGGGGAATAAACGCTATTAGTTTTGTGTGGTCTGTCTGTCCGTGTGTCCGTCCGTCTATCCCGTTAGCATCTCGTAAACTAGAAAAGATATTGAAAATCCGACATCATGATATTTTAGACCATTCAAAGTTCTGATGCATGGCTACTTTTTCTTTTCTTAAAGTAAAAATTGTAATATTTAAAATCATCAATTCAAGCAGTTTTTTTTCATAAAAATACACCATTCTTACAACTATTCACTATTAAAAGTACGAATTGTTCGAGACACTGTAGTAAGAGTGGACACTGTTCACAATTTCTTTTAAGACAAGTATTTCTAAGTTATGTAAGTTCTAGCATACTATCTACTAGATTTACAAAAGAAAGTTTACTTTTATTTTTAGAGAGAAAAAATCTTTTTAGTATGCATATAAGTGGAATATAATTTAAAACAACAATTAATAAGTAGTTTATTATATTATCGCGTGAACTGCACTACAATTGTACACCACTGGAACATTGAACTAGAGGAAGGAGAGATGTTTTTTTTATGGAATTTGTCTTTTTCTTGAGGCTTTGAATAAGAGATTGACCCTTAACATAACAATTAGATCAATAAGATAATCCTTATATGACATTCATTAGGCCAGGTTCACATCACTTTTATAGCATTATCTAATGATGAAATAAAGTTTAGTTCAAAGGAAAGTAAAAAATGTGTACTTCAAACACGGAGTTTTCTTCGTGTGGCCAACAAGATAGTCATTCTTTTCTCGATTTTTGAGGTTCCTCTATGAAGAAGTGACTTGAAGAGGGGAATTTTTTCTTGCGACCTTTAACGAGGTCGGTGTAACAGAGGTATTAGAAGCGCTATAAAGATAAACTCAGGCGTCATTCCAACCTAGCCGTTAAAGAGGAAAGAATCCGGCAGCAGATGATCTCAGAAAGAGACAAGTGGAGAGCTCTCTTGAAGGTGACAGAACACATTTGAGTACCAAAGATAAGATCCAGTCGAGGACTTGTGAAGAAGACAAAACGAAAACTCATGTAGATCCCATGAAGGAAACGGCTTGGTCTGCATCAGTGTGGCTAAATTGGCAGGTCTCTATTGATATGCGTAGTCATGTGAAATACTGTACTCATCTTTAATTTTCAGAATTAATGAAAATGCCTTTTTATTTTTTTTTAATATTGATATTTATTAAATTTATATTAGGAAAGTTCATGTACTCAAGGTATATGAAGACATCTGAAGTCATAGTACTTTGAAAGTACGTGGATAATTGCTTGTTAACATGTTAAAACTATTAAATATTAAACTAATTATAACTAGGTAAGTATATTTAAATCTCTCGTCAGAGGCACAACGTTTTATACTAATAATGTTAAAGAGGAATCATTCATTCATTGAAATCTTTGATTGCATCAGTGTGGCTAAATATGCAGGTCTCTAGTGATATGCGTAGTCATGTGAAATACTGTACTCATCTTTAATTTTCAGAATTAATGAAAATGCCTTTTTAATTTTTTATACTGATATTTATAAAGCTGATATTTGATATTTATGCTATCGTATTGAAATAAAAAAAAAATCTCACATCAACTCAATCTGTCTGTCTGATAAAACGTTTCTACGTTATTTTTTTCTACACCCAATCTCGGATCAAACTGAAATTTCGCACCATTGTTTTTTTGCCTGACAAAACAAGAATCAATTTTAAAAAGTTAATTAGTATTTGGTAATTAATTATTCTGTTTGGTATCAAATAAGTGAAAGAAATCGTACTTGAAAGATGTGGCGATATAAATTGAATTAGCCCCCTTGAGGAGGTTTGAGCCATGTGTCGTTTTTTTTAAATGCATTTAAAAAGCGATCACGATAGCATTAACGGAGATACCACCTTCCCAGTTGGTTAAGATACGTCATATGCCAATGAAACAATGACACTTAATACAAGCTTTTTTTAAAAAAGTATTTTTTATGTTTTTTTCTAGTTTGACTTTGGAATTATCAACTAATTATAATCCTGATTTTCGAAATTTCAAATTGATAAGCACCTGCGTTTGTTTCAGATCTAGTAGAATGTAAGTGAAACATAGACCAAATAATACCAGACAAATCATCCAATTACTCCTGGCCTACTTATACTTCCGTCGCACCATTATTTCCCGTTCTACAAAGCTAAATTTCTGGACATGGAAGGCTTAATGTCCAATTGGGAAAATAAATGTGATTAATGTGAGTAATGTTCATGGAACAGTTTGTGATGTGCATAAAGGTCGATCAGGGCGACCTCGTACAACTACAAGTGATGAGTCTACAACTGCCGTCTTGGAACTGTTTCAGCGTTCACCTCAAAACTCGTCAAGGCAAGCGGCACGTGAGAGTGATGTAAGTGCTAGTAGTGTGCTACGCATTCTGAGGCAAGGCAAGTTTCGTGTGTACATTCCAAGGCTGGTGCAACAGCTAAGTGACGACGATCCAGATCGAAGGTTAGAATTTTGTGAATGGGTTTAGGAGAGGGTGAGACGTGAACCGGGATTTATGGGTGGCATAATTTGGTCGGATGAAGCCCAATTCAAACTCAATGGAACTGTCAATAGGCTCAATTGTATGTACTGGGCTGAAGATAATCCTCGCATTACAGTTGAAAAGGCTGTGAAATTGTCTGATGTAAAAGTGTGGTGTGGTTAGTCTGCAAGGGGACTCATTGGGCCTTTCCGCTTTCAAGGTACTGTTACTGGAGAAACATATCTAACAATCCTTGCTGACTCCATATTCGCTGCCATTTGTGCATTATTCGGTAATGATGAGTTTTATTTCCAACAAGACTGCGCCCCGCCGCACTATCATAGGGACGTACGAGCATACCTGGATCACAATGTGCCAGGCCAGTGGATAGGACGCAGGGGACCAATCGAGTTTCCTGCACGCTCTCCAGACCTCACGCCGCTGGATTTCTTCTTATGGGGCACAGTTAAAGATGAGGTGTACAAACATAAACCACGTCACTTGGACACACTGTGGAATGAGATTCAGGCGGTGGGGGCAGAAATCTCAGTGGACACTTTGGTACGATGTACGGACTACGGAATCAGTGTTGACTCATACTCTGCAATGTATTGATGCTGAAGGCCACCAGTTTGAACATTACTCACATTAATCACATTTATTTTTCCAATTAGACATTAAGCTTTCCATGTCCAGAAATTTAGCATTTTAGAACGGGAAATAATTTGTCTATGACAGTTTAAAGTGTGTATACACGCACCCTGTATATGAGAGATATAATGCATTTAAGCAGCCAATAGTAGGCCAACAGTACTTAAGTAATAATCGATCTATATATATAATTCTCTTCTTCCCTCAACAGTTTGGACGAGAAGCAAGAAGTAAGGAAAGATCACTCTTTTATTTCTACATTTCCTTATTGAATGACATCCCAAAATGACAATTTTTTCCTATAAATTTCAGGAGATTCGTATGAGTTTTCTAAAAATATTAATAATTTCCGGATATTTCCAGGATTTTTCGTATATTTTGCAATTTCAGGAGATTTCCAGGAGCTTCTGGTAAATTGACAGTTGTTATAAGTTATACAATGGTTTAATTTAATAATTTATACACCTAGAATTAGTGCGGGTCCTATGAAAGTGCGGGGCCCACTGCGGTCGCATAAGTGCGGAGCCCACTAAGGTCACCTAAGGCCGGTCCAGCAAAATAGCGGCATAGCCGTCGACTAGTGTTTTATAACAAAAATAAGGCGTTAGAGGTGGACATACTGAATTGTCATTGTTACAGCGTTAGAGACGGATTAGTCTACCCTTACCGCTCAAGACCCCGCACATGATGGTCTCCCAGGGGCGCCCGCACTGCTAAGGCTGCCCCTGGCGCTGGTTGTGTGTTTGTGTGTGTGTGTATGTCATTATGTTTGTTGTTTGAATGTTTTTTGTTTGCGTCTGTATTGTTACTGTTATAGTAGTAATGCTGGAGTGGACTATTGTAGTCAAACCGAATTCCCATTTGTTTAGACCAATAAAATTATCTTATCTTATCTTATCTTATCTTAAGTACCACCAGTGGCACTGCTATTGTAATCAAATCGAATTCCCATTTGTTTAGACCAATAAAATTATCTTTTCTTATCTTTTCTTATCTTATCTCAAGTACCACTAGTGGCACTGCTTTAGATATTGAGGTAGAAATATCTCTTCCATTCACCCTATTCTTTTTTCTCTCTCTCACCAGCACCTAACGTTCCGTCCGTTCTAAAGGTTGTAATGGCATAGCTTGTTGGTCAGCTTGACCTCTTCGTTTATGTATTATATGTAGTAAAGCATTGTAACACGTCATGGGGACTTCCCCCTTTACATGGAACCGGAAAAACCCAATTCATTTTCATTTCATCGATCAATGGCATGTGACTTTAACAAAAAACAAGATTCATATTTTTGAGAAAAGAATTGACTCGAACAACATAATCAAGCAGAGACTACCAAAAATGAAGGTAATTAAATAAATTTGTCTAATCTAATCTCATTTAACAAAATAAGACTTTTATTATTAATCTTTATCTAATCTAATCTCAATTTCACTCTTTAATCTAAATCTTAATTTAATGTAATGTAATCTCTAATCATCTATACATGCCTGTTGGTCCGTTTCTTTGTTGTTTTTTTTTACTTATAGGCTCCGGAATTAATTCGGAATTATTTGCCACTTTTGGACGGAATTAATTTTTCCGCCATTTCAGAGAGCGCAACTTTGCTTCGATATAACTTGTATAACTTTTTTATTTATTATTGGAAAATAATAAACTTGATATTGAATTAAAAAGAAATGGATGTTCTTTCCATTTCTTATGTTTTCTAGTTTGCAAATTATGTTGTTTTTGTAATTTTGGGTTTTGAATATAAAAATTAAAAATGAAAAACTCACCAACTGACATTGAAAATATCCATCCAAGTGCATGTTTAAAGAAATTTATTGTTCAAATTGAATTGAAATAGCTTTTTTTCTCATTTTTATCTATTTGTTTACAGAACACCACAGAAGAAACAGCAATAGATGCAAAAAATAATAAACTGGAACTAATAATCCAATGTCACTACTTTAACGAAAAAGCCCATAAAAAAAGCAATACGCTTGGAACAAAACACTTTTACCCTAAAACTAGTCCAACTGTACAGCATATATATATGTATTGTATTTTCTTCTAAAGTTCTCCATGTACTTAGTATATAAATATTCCTTCTAGTTGTGATATTCATGGAAGCAGTCAATATGAATGTGTGGGTTCGACTCCCATCCAGCGCAAACATAAACCGTTCTCCCTGACCCAAAGTGTTTACATACTCTGTCTTTCTTTATAGTTATAGGTCTCCATTCTCTGAAAATGGATCTTATTCTAGCAGGGGTGTTCCATTTAATCCTATGGTCAGCATAGCTATTTATTTTGCTAACAAGACTATCAACAATGTGATTGTCAATGAAAAAAACATTCCATCTCAATAGATGCAGTGCTGACTAAGTCTAGGTTGACAACCCAATTTCTTGATGGAATAAATCTGAAATTGTTCTGTTTCAGTGCCTAGATGATAGATCTAGAGATCTACATCTATCTGATTAGATTTAGATCTAGATAATGTAGAGACAGCTAAACTAGTTCTAGATCTACATTGAACATTAGCTGGAGGTGGAGCTGCTTCATCAGCTAATAAACTTCATCATTACTAGGCCTAGGCCTAGGTCTAGACCTATAAATTAATTTACTAGATCTAGATCTATATAATTAGATTTATCAATATCACCATCAGATGAAACAAAACCACTGTCATCTGAATTCTTATACTTCTTTATCAAAGAAATATTTAGATCTACAAAGTTTATATGGCCTTGGTTGAAGCTCCATATTAACAAAAAACACGCACACAGAAAAAATAAATGTCATCTCTTTACAAACTTCGTACAAAATAAAAACACGTTAAATGAAGGAAATTCCGGATGTTTAGCAAAGGGAAACTATTCTAGATAAACATTAAGCAATAAAAAACAAGAATTGGAGAAATGGAAACGAAAAAAAAAAATTTGAAATAGCCGATGCCCCCAGCGTTGGTCCGACTTTTTTCCCCTTTTTTAAAATCAACGCCCTGTGCGTTGGTGCGGAGCCAAAGAGTTAAGTGTAGTGTACAAGAATTGTTTGAAAACTTTAAATGATCTCAATCTATATGTGCCGATTATAAGTCTTTTAATTTAGTGCCAAATATGATTTTCAGGTATCTTATCTTATCATATAAAATACAGACTTACTTTTAGACTTAGGTCCTCCCGCGCCGTTCGGCGCATTGGGCGGCAAGCTGTTTCCACAAAGATCTTTCATTGGCAATGTCTGAAGCCTCCTCCTACCTGGTGTCCACTGCTCTGAGGACCTCCATGAAGGTGTGACGCCAGGTAATACGAGAACATCCCTGTTTGCGCTTTCCTCGTATTGGCCTCCATGTCATCGCAACTCTTGGTATGCGTAATTCATTTTGTCGACGAACATGTCCCGCAAACCTCATGCGACGCTCAGTCACAACCTCACTAAATGTTCGACTCCCAGTTCGGCATAGAATTTCCTTGTTTGAGACCCGATCTGTGTAACTGACTCCCGAAATCCGTCTCAGCCATTTTTGTTGAGCCACATTTAGTCTTTTCTCAATTTTGACAGATGACTTCCATGTTTCACATGCATATGTTGCAGCTGGAATGACGATTGTGTTGAGAAGGTGTATTTTTGTCTCAAGTCTAATAGCTTGGCTAGTCCAAATAGCTGCAGCCTTTAGAAAATGTGCCTTTCCTATTCGGCAAGCTACATCATGGTAGGCATCCCCATCATTTGTTATGATGCTGCCAAGGTACGTGAACTTGTCCAGCTCTTCAAGCTTTGACTCGCAAAGTCTGACAGGGGCGACCTTTGCCTTATATCCCACTCGTAAAATTTTAGTCTTATCTAGGTTTATGCGGAGGCCAATTTTGGGTGCCTCTCCGTCATTTCTTGAATGCATTTATTTGTAGCCCCGAGTAGTGCAACGCCATCAGTAAAGTCCAAGTCCGTCATTAGGATTTTTCCCACACCATGGAATACCAAAGGCAGTCTGGTTCATTGCTCTCCTCATTATGTAGTCGATGGCTAGGAGGAAAAGGAAGGGAAGATGCACCCATGTCTCACACCTGTCTTGATGCTAAAAAAACTCAGTTGTTCCTTCTTCTGTTTTAATGCAGCAACTAGACTGACTGTATAGGTGTCGTAGGATCTGGACGAATTTTTCTAAGATGCCGTATTCTATAATGATTTTCCATAGTGATTCTCAATGGACACTATCAAACGCTTTCTTGAAGTCTACGAAACTGATCGTTAGCCGTTGTTGGTACTCAAGGCTTGGCTCTGTGATATTTCGTAGAACGAAGATCTGCTCTGCACATGATATGCCTCTTCGGAAGCCTGCTTGTTCTTCTCTGAGTCTCTCATCTACAGACTGTTGAAGCCGTCTCAACAAAACAGTACTGAAAACTTTGCCAGGAACAGAAAGGAGAGTAATGCCCCTCCAGTTGTTGCAGTCTGCCAGGTTGTCCTTTTTTGGAAGCTTTACAATCACTCCCTTTTGCCAGTCCTCGGGGGCTATTGAAGTGCGCCAACAGAGATTTAACAGATCAGTAATTCTGTTAACCATGCAATGTCCACCATATTTTAGCATTTCTGCTGACACCATGTCTAGCCCTGGTGCTTTGTTATTCTTTAGCACTGCTATGGGCATGGTAACCTCCTCAGCAGTTAAATGGTCTGTCTTGACATTGAGATCATTGTCCGTAGAGGGGTCCTTGAATGTGTAAGTTAGGTCTGGCGATGGTTGGTTAAGGGTCTCTTTAAAGTGCTCTACCCATCTTGCAGCCTGTTCTTCTTTTGTTAGCAAAGTTTTGCCTTGCTTGTCTTTTATCGGTGCTCCATGTCCACTCTTTGCTCCATTGAGATCTCGGACAATACGATGGAGAGTTTTTGTTTTATTTCTGCTTGCAGCTACTTGTGCCTCTTGACCCTTCTGTTCAATCCAGTCCCGTTTATCTCGCCGACAGCTTCTCTTTCTTTTCAGATCTGCTTCTTCCGCTAGGCTTTGATCCTGTGTTTCATTTTTCTGATCTCGTTTACGTTTGGCCTCTTTCCTATCATCGATCGATTTCAATGTTCTGTCTTGTATCCACCGTTCCTTGTATGAACCTCCTCTTAACTTCTTCCGCGCATTCAATAGTGGTATCTTTGAAGTTGGCCCACACTTCTTCAAGGGTCAGTATATCTGCAGGAGCCTCGAAGCGGTTGTTTAGTTTCAATTGGAACTGTGCTGCAATATTGCCGTCTTTAAGCTTCTCTACATTAAATGGGTGGGGTCGTGTGGCTCGTTTTGATTGGCGTTTCAGTCGCAGCTTACATTTGCCACTGACAAGGTAGTGGTCTGAGCTAATATCCGCTCCTCTGACGGTGTAGCACGTCTAAAAAACATGCAAATGTAATCTATCTCGTTGAAGGTTTCTCCATTTGGTGATCGCCATGTTTTTTGTGTGCATTTGTTTGTGCTTAAAATATGTGTTTCCAATTAAGTGGCTGTTGGATACGCAGAGAGAAATCAAGCGCTCGCCATTATCACTGATGTTTTCTGCAGAGCCTATATGGTCCCATTACATGTTCAAAGCCAGTTCGGTTGGGATTGATTTTGGCGTTTAAGTCTCCCATCAGTAGAATTAGGTCGTGGGTGGATGTTTCATAAAGTGTGGTTTGTAGTTGATTATAGAAATTATATTTGATGGTATCTTCTGCATCCTCTGTAGGGGCATATACTTGGGTGGTAGTGATTTTGATTTGGTTTGTTTGGAGTCGAGCTGTAATGATGCGGTCACTGACCGGCTTCCAAGCAATTAGCGCTGAAGCTACTATTTTAAACATGATGATTCCTACACCACCAATGTGTTCCTTATCGTGTCCTAAATATAAGCCGGTAAGAGTCAAACTCTCTTATAAGTTAGGCCAGTTTACCACATTGGTTTAGGGTTCATACATTCCATGTGTCTATAAGAGTCGGTTTCTTTGCGTTGAAGTGCTTGCCATGTATCGGACATTGGACTTCCAGTTGGGTTTGTTCCAACGCCATCATCGGGGGTTGGCCGCCCTTGCCACTTGCATAGTTTTCTTCATGTATCGAGTTCGCCGTTTCTGTAGCAATTGTGATTTTACAGGGTGGGGTCGCTAGCCTCACGCCAAACCCTCCTCCTTTCTCACTTGGGCTTGGGACCGGCAGATGGCGTTACTTTAAAAAAAAATAGGGTTACACTGATGTACCATTAGGAAGTGCAAAATGAAAACATCTTTAACTTAATTAGAATTTTTCCTCTTCTACACAAACTCAATCAAACTATTGGGGTGGGGGCGGTGCGTAGCAAGGTACCAGTGGGCCCGGGTTCAAAAATATGTTGGTGGGCCCCCCGTCCCCCAATAAGATAAATGTAAAGTGAGGCAAAACAATGGAATAATCTAAATGTATCGGTACATTTTCCAAAAGACATTCCAATGCAAGTAGTGTACATTTTTTATAAGTAATTAGTAACAATGTCATATCGTTTGGTTCAGTTAGGACTCAGTCAAGTAATAGTGTCTTAAAAGTCAATGTTTGTACAATGTCTTAGCAGAATAAAACGACTTAAAGTTGTTTCAATTTAATAATGAAATTTTTTGTGAGTTCTACATTCTACACATTTACATTCCTAAAACATTTCTATGTGACAACTTTTAAATATTAATACGAACTATAATCTAATTCTATTTCCATAATTTAACATAAAATAGACATTTTTCTGGCATTCTAAGTGGAAAAGTCAGTAACCAGTGAATCTATTTCTAAACTCTTGGCTGTTTCTCGCTCAGCGGAAAGAACACAAAGTGAAGCCTGCTCTGTGTCATACAAATTCATATATAATTTTGAACAATGGAAATTTCGAAAATGACGCTAAGCTAAACAAACTGATACAGACAAAGTGAGAAATAAGATGCACGCAATGAAAATGTTTGGAAAACCTTTTTAATCAAATGTAGTTGTCTATGATAAAAAAAAAACAGCCAAATCTCGTGTAGCTGTTTGTAATCAAAGAAAATAAACAGCAAAACCTCGTACACAGACTTGATATGACGTTATGAAAGGTTTCTTTAAAGGATTTGCATCTTTGAACAATATTCTATTGCAATATCATCTGGCTGAAATGTGACTAGAAGAATGGTGGCATCACTTAACTCTTTGTCATGAAACTGGGCATTAACTTCTCAAACATGATGCCAATATTTTATGTTTATAAAATCAATTACCAGGTTATGTTCATGAAATCAATTGCCAGGTTATGTTCATGAAATCAATTGCCAGGTTATGTTCATGAAATCAATTGCCAGGTTATGTTCATGAAATCAATTGCCAGGTTATGTTCATGAAATCAATTGCCAGGTTATGTTCATGAAATCAATTACCAGGTTATGTTCATGAAATCAATTGCCAGGTTATGTTCATGAAATCAATTGCCAGGTTATGTTCATGAAATCAATTGCCAGGTTATGTTCATAGGTTATGCTCATGAAATCAATTGCCAGATTATGTTCATGAAATTAATTACCAGGTCTATTATTTCGTTTTGAATCTGCGGTGCTTTGTTTTCCTCTCAAATTTCAATATTCATAGCAATTTTAAATAAAGCCTAATTAGACGTTTTTGATAAACATAATATTATTAACTTTCTTTAAGAACTATGAACCAAACCATAGACTATATATATACAGGGCTGCCAACTGTGCGCACCACGCCTATATTATTCAATTAAATAAGTCCCGTACACCGAGGCGTCCTTGGTTGCAGTGTAGTATTAGAAGAATGACTTCCGGTGAATTAGTTTACTATATAAAGAAACCATCACTAAAGATAAACACTACGTTCAAAATATTTCTTAGTCATAATTTTGGTAACAGTGCGATAGACATAGCCAGATTTTTATAACAACAAAATCTGATTTACCAACTTTAAAAAAGAGCATTTACATCGATAGTGTTCTAGCTAGTTGATATATATAATTAAAAACCCATTAAGCACTTTTTTTCCAAAAACAAATTATAGTGGTGTGTATGGTCGTATATGTAGATATAGTTTATAGCCATAGGTCACTAAGTCTGGGTCAAAGTTTACATGTTTACTACGTGTACAATTAATTTTTATTGAAGTAGGAACAATGATTCTAGAATTCTATTCGGTGAAGACAAAATTTGGAACAATCAATTTTTTTATGGCTTTTAGAATAATTGGATGTTATTTAGGATTTAATTACTTTAAATAATTAATAACTTGCAGAGCTGAAAGTTTTATGCATATTTTTCAATACATTAATATATATATAATGCATACTGCATGCTATCTTACAAAAAAACCTACAAATAAATTTTAAAAAATAGGTATAGAATCTAGATGTAAATGAAAGTTGGTAAAGATGTCAGTGTGTAGGCTCAAGGACTCACTATTGTAATTTTTTTTTTTAGACTGACTCACTCACAGACTTAACTCCTATCACCCATTATATGCCTATAGGCTACCTAAGTAATAAATTTGAAAGTTTGATTTTGACAGCGCATTATTTTACAATGGTTTGACATAGAAAAGAAAATGACGTATCAAAATCTTCTTTAGTTAAAGGAGAATAAGGATGACTACTTATATTTGTTCCTCTAACCTATATTTGTTATTATATTTAAGGTCAAAGAGGCCGTGTGTTTTCATTTAATTCGGACACATTTGACCCACATTATTTCATTCCGGACACGATAATTTATTTCGGACAGTCTCTATATTTAAGCATCAATAAACTCAGATTTTAATTCTATATTAACATTAACTAAATTTTAAGATCCCCAGGCATTGCCCCTCACATGAAATCATTACGATGTCTCCGAGCTATGCATAAATACGAACACAAAAAATAAAAATATGAACACACTTATTCTACCAAAATTAGGTCACTGGAATAGTGATTTCTGCACCGACTTTTAGATTTTAAGTTTATTTTATGTGTGTTGAATGTTTGGGTTTGCATGATTAGATGTGTGTTGAGTGTTTGTGTTTCTTTTTGTTTATTAATTTAAATAATGATCTTTTGTAGTATAGTAGGCCCCTACAGGTTACGATAGCCATTCTTGCCTAACTGAATCCTCTATATTCTCTCTATATAAATCTAGATCTATCTAGTAGGTCTAGATCTAAGCATTTAACTTCATTCAATGTACCAAGCTCACTCCAAACATTTGCCCATTTATTCTCTATTTAAAAAAACAACAACAAACGAACAAATATAAGATCATTTTTATTGATGTCCAAAACTGGCTGTCCGACATAAATTTTGGTAAGAAAATCGTAATTTAATTCGGACACCGTATTATTTTTTTTTGGTATGGAATTAGAAAACTTGGCTTATAAATCAAATAAATTAGCTCCAAAAACAGAATAATTGGGTCAGAATCATTGGAAAATGGACAAGCACATTATACAGCACGCTAGTTTTATAATACATATTAAAATAATTATTTAATGACCACAAAAAACAGCGAATGTCCAAATTCATGTAATGTCCGAAATAAATAAACTACTATATAGTCTATGACCAAACTAAGCATTGGTAAAAAAATAGACAATATTCCATGATCAATTTGGATATTTCTCTATCTTCTAGATCTTTAATATAAACCTGCTATCCAATTCGGTTTCGCCATTCATTGTAATAGCACAAGCACGATATATGTGTAACATACTTTGATATTTCTTTTGCTTGCTTCATATTTTTTTTCCTCTTTGTTTAGATTTCACTTCCTTCTTTTATTCTGTTGTAAACATTTAGTACACACAATACAGAAGACAACACAACAATGTGATGAAGGCTTGCACTATTACAAAGTTTTTACTCTGACATCCATTAGTCAGTGAGGACCTCAGATTTTGAACAGATGTCCTGTTCTTTAATATGCTGCAATAACAAACTGCTATTTATTTAAATATTTTATATACAGAAAATAAAAGAAACAGATTTAGCTTTGAAAAAATTGAATAAATAATAATTAGAATGTGTCAAAATATAAATTCATGACCATCAGGACTATCCCTTAAGACCTAATTGCTATTGTTACCCCGTCCCTTTCCTTATTTTTCTGTATAAGACATAGATATTTTCTAAACCAAAGTCTCTCTCTTCCCCCTTCCCATTAAAATGTATACCATCAATGGTTTATGAATATTCATGGATAAATAGAACGAGGTTATCTTGCAACCATAGTCTCTGATAACATAGTGTTACAAATGAACAGTGACAGGTAGAGGTCAACGTGTGACTGTGTGACCCCGGTGAGATGACACAGCAGCGAGTGTTCTCTGGAATCTACATGTATAAACAAAGACAGGATGTGACGTGTCCTCACGTTATATTCCAGATGGTACTAGCAGTGTTTGTGCAGCATTGGAGAAGCGATTAGGGACTCTATATAAGCCAGAGAGTTAATGTAAAAAGTCAGTCGTCGGTACAGTCGTCGGTACTGTTGTCTACTGTGGAAGACAGTAGAAGAGAGATGTGTATGACTCGATGCAAGCTAACTAGGGTAGAGTTAAAACTGGAGTGGATAACAGTGGTTGAAGTTTATACTGCGAACTACTGTGGATTTGAGCCGTTACAGTCGATACAGTCGATGTAAGACGTGTACGGCTCTGATTCTGTAGAGTTGAGTACGACTCGGAACATCTGAGTAGAGTGGCATACGGCTCGATACAAATTGAGAAAAGATGAATTGCAATGAAGTATAGCTAACTGTAAACTACCAAAAATTGTACAGTCTTCTACGCTACATGTTACAGTGACGAATTGCTAGAGTTAATAGTCAATAAAGTTATATGAAGCTGAAAGTTGAGTTGTCAAGTTCTTTCAAGTGTTTCTATTTGTGTGCCTACTAGTACATTTAGCCAGAAGATTCAGAAATACGTAACAATACAATTAGGGCTAGCCACCGCTAAAATAAACCTGATGTAGTCTCATGAAGAGCAGTTCCTTACATTTAAGTAATCCAAGCCGCTAACTCAAAACTTAAAACACGCGTTAATGTTTTAAAACTAATATAAAGCTTAGGATATTTTGAGGGAACTTTTCAAATTTAGGTTAGCTTTATTACTTTTTACAAAAGTATTTTTTTTTCCTTTAGTGCTATACCTATAATAAGTTCTCACGTGGGCTCCAACTGGTTAAGAGTTATGGACCCAAGTACAATCAACCCCTTTGCGCCATTGTTGCTACGCCACAGGCTGTGGGCCCCTAAAAATCGATGGCAATGGTTTAAATAAAACCCCTTCGCGCCAAGGATGCTACGCCACTGCATCTAGTCCTAACTTAATGACATCTAGTCCAACCATACATCAGCTTAAGCACCTGACATTTAGATGGCATCTAGATGACAGAGGCATAATGTAAAAATGACATCTAAACTACACTGACATCTACCTGGAGAATAAATAAAGTAATTTCTCCAAACACAATGTATCACTTATCAATATTTAAACCTGACCAGGAACTGAAATACTATGCTTATGTGACTTAAGGAAAGATTTAACTTAAAAGATTTTTAGCGTTGATCTTATACCTCATTGTATGTAGGCTCAGTTAGTGTTGCATTGTAAAATCTCAATACCATGGCTGTTGGTCAGGTTTTTCTTCTTTGGATTGCCGTAGTCTCCGAATGCATTGGAATAGAATCAGAGCAGCTGGTTTCTTACCAATCTGACTGGCCGGTTGGTGACCCTAAACGATGTTTGGACAATGCCAAAATTGGGAAATTAAACTTAGATCTTTTTGAGGTAAGATTTTAGTTATATATTTTTTTCATTATGAAGATATTACTTGATGAAACAGATATTTTGTTTTGACCTACTTACAATGCTCACTATACAGTCTACGTGTCACAGGTGTAGAACGTTGACAGAGTGGCCTGGGTGGCTGGAGTATATAAATAGAACTCAATACTTCATTTCAATTATTGCGATTTAGTTTTCATTCCCAAATTCTTCTTCCAAACTTAATCATATCATCTGTAGAAATGCTAAGTCAGTACATCAGATTCTAGTGGGTATGACCAGATTCTAGTGGGTATGACCAGATTCTAGTGGGTATGACCAGATTCTAGTGGGTATGACCAGATTCTAATGGGAATGACCAGATTCTAGTGGGTATGACCAGATTCTAGTGGGTATGACCAGATTCTAGTGTGAATGACCAGATTCTAGTGGGTATGACCAGATTCTGGTGGGAATGACCAGATTATAGTGGGTATTACCAGATTCTAGTGGGTATGACCAAATTCTAGTGGGAATGACCAGATTCTAGTGGGTATGACCAGATTCTAGTGGGAATGACCAGATTCTAGTGGGTATGACCAGATTCTAGTGGGTATGACCAGATTCTAGTGGGAATGACCAGATTCTAGTAGGTATGACCAGATTCTAGTGTTTATGACCAGATTCTAGTGGGTATGACCAGATTCTAGTGGGTAAGACCAGATTCTAGTGGGTATGACCAGATTCTAGTGGGAATGATTAGATTCTAGTTGGAATGACCAGATTCTAGTGGGAATGACCAGATTCTAGTGGGTATGACCAGATTCTAGTGGGTATGACCAGATTCTAGTTGGGATGACCAGATTCTAGTGGGAATGACCAGATTCTAGTGGGTATGACCAGATTCTAGTGGGTATGCCAGATTCTAGTGGGAATGACCAGATTCTAGTGGGTATGACCAGATTCTAGTGGGAATGACCAGATTCTAGTGGGTATGACCAGATTCTAGTGGGTATGACCAGATTCTAGTGGGTATGACCAGATTCTAGTGGGTATGACCAGATTCTATGGGTATGACCAGATTCTAGTGGGAATGACCAGATTCTAGTGGTTGACAACCAGCTCTTTTAACGTTTTCCATATATGTTATTTAAATGTTGAATGTTTTAGATCAGTGTTTCCTAAACTGTGTTTTCCGGGGCTCCCTAGTGTTCCGTAAGTCCTGAATAGGTGTTCCACGAACTACTGGAATAATAAACTATTAAACCAGCACGTGAATTAATCTCTCTTAAAAATGATAAGTGATATGATCATAGCGCATTTAGAAAGATAAGAGCATGAAATTGCGTTAAACAAAAGCATTTATTTCAAATATTTCTAATCACACAGATTTATGATTGTTAATCTAGATATATTACAAATTTAATCCCATAACTTATAAAAGCTAATTGAAACAATTACACTTAATATAAGCTTTTTTTTAAAATAAAGTTTTTATCATGTTTTTTCTAACTTAACTTTCGAATTATCTACTTTTAATCCTGATTTCCGAAATTTTTATATAAGCACATGCGTTTTTGTTAGATCTAGTAGAATGTATGTGAGGTATAGAGTAATAATACCAGAAAAAATCGTCAAATTACTCCTGGCCTTCTTATCTTTCTACAATCATACCATTCTGTCCAGCAAGAGGTTTAGGCGAGGACGTAAACATCTAAAGTTGTGAAGGAACTCCTAAACCTGTAAAATGGTTCCCTGACATCTTATCATACGAGACATTTCATCATTGCAACATTTCTTCACCATAACATTTCATCATTGCATAAAGTGCATTTTGTAAACATAAGTACATGTAGGTGTAATTAAGTAACTAACATACTGAGCAAGTTAACCCTAACCTTAACCCTAACCTTAAACCTAATCTTAACCCTACCCCTAACCCTAAATGATGAATCACTATAGTGATGAAATGTTGCAATGATGAAATGTCTCGTATGATAAGGTGTCTGGTCACCCTGTAAAATATAGGCCTGTGGAATAGTCTTATATCAATGACATCAAAACATTATGCTAACAAATTTTATGGATGAATGAACTGGCAATGTCTTCAATTCGGGAGATTAAGAAGTGCATAAACCCAGTTTGGACCTCTATATTTTCAACATCGTTGTCCGCCGGGGGGGGGGGGGGCTGTGTACTTTTTTTTCTTACGTCTTCTGCGCCTTTCTTCTACTAGCTAGGGCTCTCCTCTGAGCATCTAAAGGGTGAAAGCTCCCCAACTAGCTCTATCAAAGGCTACCAACTTTGCTTCATGCCAGCTAGGGCTAAATGACGCCTGAGTTGATTTTGATAGCGCTCATGGTGGACACCTCTGTAACGCCGAACTTATGTTATACTAGTAACATGAACAGAACAACAATATTCCTCAAATCACTTGCAGCGTGCTTCCATATTATAAGTAATTGGTTGTGAGTTCATTAATAAACTGTGTATGACATTGTTACAGAATGTAAATCATAAATAAGAATCCATGCACTGTATTATTATTGTACACATGTTCTTTGTATCTCAACAAATTTGTGTCACCAGGTGCTGCCAGGCATAGGCTGGGACAATTTGGTCAACAAAGAAACAAATCTGGTGTTCAGTTACAACTTTAGTCAATGTAAATTAACTGACGACAGACACTATCTCCTGCCCAATGACGTCATGACAATACCTATTAAGGTATGAAATATTAATGAGTTTTTTTGTAAATATTTTTTTTATTTTTTATGTCATCCTTCCGCATCTGCAATGCAATATGTTTATAAAATGTTTGACATGTTTCGGATGTTCAGACTTCTTAGATGAAGATTATCAACTTTCTAGTCCGAACGTCCAGCAGGACGACGTGAGATGGCAGCGGACTGGATATGAACCCGGGGGCCATTGAGACGATCGCGAATACCACACGACCGAACGTAGCAGCAGACAGTCTTTTCTTTGGAATGAGACCTGGTGAACGCCAAAGTTTGGAGCTTATCTTTCGCTTTCATTTATCCACAACTTCTTAACATTTATCTTTGTTTCCTGGACTCGTTTCAGGTGTTGTCTGCAGTTAAGGCTGTGGATTTCCTGACCTATTTTCCTTAATGTCGTGACTTTGTTCTCCTTTTGATCCACTCGTGCATTGTTATGTAAACCGACCTATGTTATGGTTGAAACATTCTTGAAATGGCATATCACGCGATGTTTAACCCCTGTTATCGTTAAGATTTGTTTCTTACTTTCTTATTGCTGACTGCCATGTTCAGTGGTCAGGTATGACTTTGTTATCATTTGGACTGAATATTAATTCTTTCTTTCTGTAATTAGTTCTGATTCTCCAAGAGAAGGTAGAGCAATCGCTAAGTAAAGTATGCACAGTAATGTCGCTAAAAATGGTGTCATACGTCAGAGGCGTAGTGAGGGGTGCAAGGGCACGATTTCCCCTCTGGTATTCCGGTCCCAAAATATGTATATTTTTTTTACAATGAAAGTATTTTTTTATTCAATGTACAAAGCTTTATCGGGTACTACTTAATGTCTATTATTAAACAATTTACTGCTTTAAAAGAAGCCATTTTCCCCCAGGTTTCACCCCCTTATCCTGAACTGTCATATACACTTTTACGTTGTAAGGAAAAGGGATATAAGTTACACTATGAAACCCAAGTAGGCTAAATGTTTACTGTGTTTTATAAGAACTACACTGGCCAAGTGTCACGGAAAGTTTGTGACAATTTTAACACTGAGCTACATTTTTACTAAGTTTTATAACAACCACTTTGTCAGATTAGTACACGGTACACTTCCTTTTCTATAGCTTCTATAACTCCTTCAAGTTTGTTATGCTGTTGCAACCTTTAACTCCTCGGGTTTGTTACTGCTGCAGTCATTATTTTGAGCGTTTTCTAAATATGGTCCAATCTTTTGGACCTATTCCTTCATCTCTGCACTAAACACAAAACACTTAAACTGTTATTTTCAACTAAATTATTCAATTGCAGGACAGTAATTTACAAACTTTTGCCGAGGTCATTGAAGAGTGGAATGAGGCTAGGTCTATGACTTCTGACACCATCAATGTCGACGTGGGATTTGAAAAACCTTTTATTTCCATTAGCGGGAAATTCTCTTACGAGCACCAACAGTTGAAGACAACACAAATGAAGCACAATGCCATGACCACCAGGGTTCAGCTTCGTTATCAAAGGTAACATTTTGATCTTTGGGGTTTTCGGTCTCCCATTGAAATTTTGAGTGTAACCATTACCACTGGCGGATCCGGGGGTGAGCGGTAGAACGATCGCTATCCCCCCCCCCCCCCCCCACACTCGTCCGACCCCCAAAATAAAAGAATTTGTATACGAATTGTTTACTTATGTTTATATATATATATATATTTTCCAGGATATTTTTACGGGGGGGGGGGGGGCAGCTGGGGGAAATATATATATATATATATATATATATATATATATATACTAGCCCTAGCCGTAACTAGCCATATAGTACCCGCTGCCCGCGGGTCTTAGTTTGCGTAGTTACTGATATAGTGCATTAAAAACAATTAAAGAAAATAATAACTTTATAAGTAAAGCGAATGCATGAATTCAAGAATATAAAAATATTAGGAATGAAGCTAAAAATAGCTATTTGACCATAGATATCTAGATCCAATTATTGAATGAAAACATAGGATTGTGCACGATATCAAGATGTCTAATATATTTTATAATTAAAGCAAACGCGTGAATGTAACTTTTAATACAACATTGTTAGTTTAATTTTATGTAGATGTAGATCTAGAATCTAAAAAAACTTGAATGCCATAGTACTCTAGTCAACTAAACATATATAAATTGCATCAATTCACCCCCCTCCAGACCCTAAGCTCGAGTTGAGGGGGGGGGGCGGTCCAATAGTTTTGAAGCGATTTATTGATATTCAACAAATTAAATACAAACAAAATATATACTGATATATATCCGTACCCAAACCAGAGTTTCAGTTCAAACATGATGGGTATGTGTTGTGGAACAAGCACTCAGCTTTGAAGCTTTAATGTCAAATGCTGTTAGTTTTTTCAGTCTTGAAAGTCAAATCTGTACATAGAGAAGCACTTTTACATGTTCATCTTATGTGTTTCCACGTCAAACAGAAAATCTAAAGCGATCACCTGCGGACAATGGTTATGCTTGCCTTGGAGGTGGCTAAATATGTAGGTCACAGCTGGGGCTGCGCAGCCACGGGTAACACTGCATTCCTCACTAATCTTCGGACTCGAAGACACGCCTTATTAGTTATGAATGCGTTTCCAAAAATGTCTAATACTGATATTAGATTCAAAGTCAGTTTTTAAAATCCCCTACATTTTTGTCTCAGGTACCAAGTGAAATTAAATATGGATCCTCAACTGAGTTTACCATTTAAAGACAGACTTTTAAAGATTGGAGAGAAACTTTATGCGAACCAGACAGAATACGCTCGCTATTTAAGTCAGCTGCTTGTTCGGGAATACGGTAGGTATCATTCTAATATATAGTTTTTATAAATTAATGAAGGCTTCATTCTGATATTTACTTTTATAAATTTATGAAGGCTTCATTCTGATATTTACTTTTATAAATTAATAAAGGTTTTATTTTGATATTTACTTTTATAAATTAATAAAGGTTTTATTTTGATATTTACTTTGATAAATTAATGAAGGTTTCATTCTGATCTTTTTTTTTTTGGTAGAATGAGAAGGATCAGGTAAAAACATCTTACTACTTATTAGATGCTAACATTTTTTTTTCTAACATATACTATATTATTGGGTGGCTGGACTGTCATCTCAAACCCTACCCAACGCCAGTCCCCGCCATCGTGCGGGAGGTTTCAGATCGGATGAAATAATCTTATATTCAGAAGAAACATTGGAAACATGCAGAAAAAAATCAAGCATTCTTACGAACAATCTTCCATAATTCTGATATGAAGAATGAGTTATTACAAATTATTTAAAGTCTTAGCATTTGGTCTCATTTGTTTTGACTTCAAATGCGAGTTGCTCCTGAATAGGAAAGGAATAGAAAGGAAAGGTACTACTGCAATATTGATGGAGTCAGAAGTCATCAGCCCACTTTTCGATGAGCTCAGTAAAAGTTTAATCATCACACTAGAAGTTAGTCTGTGAAAGGTACCTGGGTAACTGAAGCACCTTACCTTTGGTTTAGGAAGTTTGATTATATTTTTTCCCCGTTTCATACCTCCTATACTATGGGGTGCAGACGATGTAAAGGTCATCTGTTTCTGTGGCCCTCTGTTAACGACCAACCGCCTTTACTTTTCTCCAACTAAACTAATGTCAGGTACCCATTAGAGCTAAGTGGACTAAGACGCACCCTAAAGATCCTGAAATAAAAAAAAAAAAATCATTTTCTTCTCAGGGCTCGAACCCGGGACCCTGCAGTTTGGAAGCCAAGCGTCTTACTACTCGGCCACCGCACCTCCTTGATTAGGCTTACAGTACAAATATTCCTTTAAAAGTCTACTTTTTTTCTATGTCGTTGAAAATAAATTTAAAAAAATTTCTATCAATACAGTAAATGTTCTTTCTTTTTTTGAAGTTTTTGTAAAAAAAGTTTGTACAATGTTTAGAAGATACTCTACTTCCTAGTCCAATTTACTTCCTAGTCAAACCCTCCAGTTGGACGACGTGGGATGGCAGTGGGCAGACTATGGACCGGGGACCATCGAAACCAGACAGCCATCCAATAGAATTCAATTTATATATAGCAAATATTAAAAGTGTGCACTCATTATAACACGTTTAATGCTAACTTTAACCGTTTAACTTACAGCTTTCAAATTAATTCCTACACTTGCTAAGAGTCATTGTTGATTCTAGAGATAAGCTTGTTTGCTTGACATGTTTCCTTCTGAACTGAAGATGACCACATTCTAGCTCAAACCTCCCGCAGCATTGCAGCGTTCTAGGCTTTCGTATGCGCCTGTAAAATTCAACAAATATCTTGGAAACTTTTTTCGATATTTTTGACTTGCAAATAACTTTCATTGATAGATTTATAGAAAACAATACAAACTACCTTCTTCTGAAAGAAAAATCTTACTTATCCTCACAGGAACTCACGTACTGACGAGCTTAACTGCTGGTGCAGCTCTTGTCAAAGATGATTACTTGGACAGATCTTTTTCTCAGCTTACATCCGACGAGAAATCCTCCATTCTAGCAGCAGCTAGTGCATCCTTCTTTGGAGTCTTTCACGTTGACGCGTCTTACAGGTAACCCTTGACAACCAGCTTTTAGTTCTTATAATGTCTTCTGAATTACAGAAAACAATGAGAAAAAAAAATTAAATTAAATACAAAAACAAAAAAAAAACAACAAAAA
Source organism: Biomphalaria glabrata (assembly GCF_947242115.1). Taxonomy (NCBI): domain Eukaryota; kingdom Metazoa; phylum Mollusca; class Gastropoda; family Planorbidae; genus Biomphalaria; species Biomphalaria glabrata. The sequence goes on from NC_074714.1 coordinate 14,499,244, forward strand.
AAAAAACAAAGCTTATATTGTGTGCACTTGTATCCATAAGTTTTGATCAGCCATTAAATTTGTAATAGATTTAGAGTTTAATCTAGACTAACAGTAATAAATCTGTGCGGTTGGATTTATTTTTACCAATTTTTTATATAAAAAAAAGTTGAACGACTTGAATTCGAACTCAGGATGTAAGCCTCCTCAAGCTAACTCTACACAAAGGATAAAGGGAACTAATTCAGATTATACCGCCACATCAGTCAATTACAATTACGTTTCCTTGTTCGATACCAAACAAAGATAATTAATTACCAATAATCTAATGGCGTTTTTTAAGAAATTTTTCTTGTGTTGTCAGGTACGTGAATAATTTTGCAAAATTTCCACTTGATCCGATAAGGGTGTGGGAGAAATAACGTGTTTAAGCTTTTTACAGACAAACAGACAGAGTGAGTTGATATAAGCTTTTTAAAAATGGACCAAGTCTAAGGTCCCCAGGATGTATGGGAGTTTGCAAATGAAACGCTTGAGTTGCTTATCGGAATCATTTCAGTCCGCTTCAAGAAATACACAAAATCAATTCTTTCCCCCAAAAGAATGACACTTTTGGCTAAATAAATGTTTATCAACTTTGTATTTTTTTTCCTAGCACCAAAACATCGGAACGATTAAAGCAACGAAACAATTGATTATGATTTATAAGGATATTCGGTTAGTCTCAATACATAGAAATGTTATTTGATTTTAAGGTGACATCTTGTCAACATTGCAATTCAAGATTACGAAAAAAAATACAGATTATAAACTATCTCAATCCACACACTTCAAAACGTCTACTACAGAGAAATCAATGTAAAAAGAAAAATCCTGGATTTGATAAACACTTAAAAAAACGATTTCCATGAATATCTTTTTACCATTCCTCTTATTAGCTTGCAAATTTGTCATGGGTGAAAACACTGTAACATGGACACAAATATACAAAACGACTCAAACGTATTTAATACAAAAATAAATAGTTTATGTATTTCTTTGGCTTCAAAAAAATGCTAATTAACCACAGAAAGAAAACTCTTGTTTGAAAATACAATTTGTCAAAATGTCAAAATCTTGAAAATAAATTTGGTCAATTTTGAACGCTGAAATTCCTGTACTCAGTAACAAGTAAAATAAATTAATAGAAGTTCAGTAACGTCTAGGGCAACGTGTTATAAATATCTATCTATAGAGTATATCTACATACGAGTGCGTCCGGGTCGCATTTACAATGAAGTTATATAATTAAAGTGAGATTTCTCCCTCTTCTACAGTCTCTTCCCCCCCCCTCTCTCTTTCCCCTTTCTCTCTCCTCCACCTCCCTCTCTTTCTCTCTCTCTCTCTCTCTTGGCTATTTTGCCGTTGACATGCTACATCAAAGTAAAACCATTCGTTATAAAGATGTATTTAAAAATGTGAAGATGTATACCACATTTTAATTTATCAAATAGTAAATATATTTTTCATAGTTTTATTTTTTTGCATCAACATTATCCAAACTACTGCCCGGTGGCTACATTTGGCTCTCTTGAAACTCCGGCAAAATGGCAGAATAAACCGTCCTAGAATCAGTTCCATTGGACTCGCTAGTTTTTCTGGTGATTCGTGTGTTGGAAATGTCAGTGGCCTCAATACCGAAACAGCACCACGGGATATATTTAAATCTATCTTCTACCAAGGTTTCTAAAACCGTTTTATTTTCTAACAAATAAAATCGTTAAAGCACTTTCTAAAATAGAAAACTGTCGTGAATAGTTAATCCTGAAATTTTAAGTAGAGACTTAAACTTAGAGATCTAGTTGTACTCTGTGTATGTTGGATTTATAAGTAGAATTACTTAAAATTAATATTTTTACCAACATTTCTCAATCAGCCACAAAAGTGAAAGCTCAAGTAGCAGTGGCTATGACAAGAGTGTACGACAGTCATACATCTACACATTTGGAGGGCCCAAGTTTAAAACCAACATGGAAGTCGACCAATGGGCTGACGGCGTGGACTCAAACTTGGTCGCAATGGACAGAGCTGGCGATCCACTTTAATTTTTTATCACACCTCAAACATTACCAGAACTTTCAGACTACGTTATTGAGGGAGTAGCGAAGGTGAAATTATTTATGTACATTGGTTTTGTTTAGGTAAATTGTTTGTTTAAAATCTTATTTATGTTTGTCTGTGGCATTTTAGGTCTCGAGAGAAATAATACTTTCCCTTTGCAACTTCTCATGTAACTAAAAAGGCCAATCCTAGATACTCGTTTGCTATCATACGTTAGAAATATGTCATCTCCAGACACTGCAGTGTTTTCAACCTTCTTTCTACTTGTGGCGGTGCACAATGTAGGACGTAACAATGTCCTGTTGAGGCATACTTTGCCCGGTTCCGTCAGAACTACGACTCCCGATGCCGTCACTGTGGAGAGAGCGTCGAAACAGTGTGCTCCGAGCGCTAAGGGGCGGACGTGTCCGAGCATTCATCCAACTTGTATGGTAGTTTCTATCTAGAGCACTACGGGAAGATTAGTCCTTCCTGCTCTGTTTTTCAATAAGAGTTCATCTCAGATTAGGTTAACATCTGCGATCCAGGACTCTTCATCTATGCTTAACTCCAAATGGATCTACCCATCGCTTCTTTCTCTCAATTGTTGGTTTTGATTCTGAAGATATTCGTGTCGCACTTTCATACATCAGTTTATCTTAGAATTGGACGACCTGCTAATCTCCAACCCTTGTGGCATTCTGTGAATATGTCACAGCCAAATAATCTTTATATACATATGCTTAAATGAAATGTTTGTTATTTCCAAAGTTTAGATAGAATTGTTAATTTTATGTATAATGTTTATGTAGAAAGTGTACGTTTTAAAATGTAGAAGATTTCAATTATGCACAGTTTATACAAAATTTAATCGATACAAATTTGCAATGAAGTGGCTGTTGATTCGTATGACGTGAACTTTGATCAGATGATAGAAGCCTCAACTTTGATCTTCGCAATCCCTTCTTGATTCACTCGAATTTAGATCTAGACGTAGTGATCGTCATTTTAGAAGGTAACATTGTTCGGTCAGAATACATAGTAAAAGAATAATGAACGATTCTTTACAGACGTTGCGATCAATGGGGGCAGATGACGGTTTTATGCCCAATGTTTAACGAATGTATCATGTAGTTATCATCTTAAAAAAACTCTATCTGACATATGCCGTTCCTTTGAACACATTGGGATGAGTGGTGAGGAGGGGGAAACTTCTGCGAGAGCTCTTCGTTGTCAGTTAAAGTCAATTGGCGCCTAAGCTGATCTGAAAACCAATCTGTAGGGGGCAAACTCCTTTCACCTCACCAAAAATAAATGATTCCCAATACAGGAATTGAGCCATGTCCATTGTAACTGTCGAATTAAAATATGTCAATCTATATTGTCCATAATAATCGCAAGAGCATTGCTATTTGTGTCGCGGTCATCGTATGTTCATGATGTAGTGCACACATCTTTGGTGATGGCCAATCTACCAACCATGAAGTCAGTAAAATGACCAATCCCCTTTACTTCCCCCAACCTATGTCAGTTTGGAGTATGCAAATCCCCGAATTCAAATTCCCAGTTTTCACCGGGATTTGAACCAGAAACCTTCCAACTGATTGGACAGTTAATAAATGTTGTTGTCCATATAGGCACATACGTACCAAAGTACTGGTAGACAATTAAACCGTCGTAGGCGTAACATGTTTTAACTCATAAAATTTCAAATAATTTGAATAATTTCCTTGTGAAAAAACACTAAATATAACTTTTTATATATTATAGACAAAAGAAACTTGTGATAAAATTAAATTAATGTATTAGACTTTCGTAATAATATTTCCTAACAAAATATAACTCACAACAATTAACACAACCATTCAGTCTCACTCTCTGCCGTCGTCTCCCTTAATTATGGCCCAGTGAAAATACCATCTGTCACGGATGAATCTGTGTATGTATGTATAATCTATTTTTACAATCTGCGCAAATGACCGAAAGTGTGTTTTGTTGTTCGAAGAGACCAGCTTGTGTGTGATATGCAGTAAAGCTGATTAAAGTTTATGTGTTTGATCTAGTGGTTTCATTAACTAGAACTGAACCAGGGACACCTAGACGTATCGAGACCTAAGGTAGATTCTATCGAGTTATAATTATAAATATAATAGGAAATTTGTGACACCATCTATGTTGCATCATCCAATATCTAACCTTTTCTCAACGTCACCATAGAAACAGAGACACACACACACTCCATAACAAGAGGTTTAAAGACTTTTTGAAAAGCTCTGTCTAAAAATTTAATCGTATAAATTAGTACACCTCAAACATTACCAGAACTTTCAAAATGAAGCTACGCCACTAGTGCTCAGTAAATGTATGTCATCATAATTATGTTTCACTCTTGTGATTCATTCAGATGGTTCAAGAAGCGATAGAGACTTACTATGAGATGAATACCGTCAGAGGATGTACAAAACTTGGAGAACCGAATTTCAGCTACTCCGCGAATCTCAATGATGGAAATTGTAAAGAAGTGTCCATCAATTTAATGTTTGGAGGTAAGTTAAGTTTTAATCTACTTACCTAAATATCAAAGACTTTTAAACAAAGATTCACTGCTGCAGAGTTGAACGACTGTCGAGCCTTAATATGCCTTTATATGCAAGCGTTTTTTTTAAAACATTTTAACTCTTTCTCTCCGTAATTATTTTTTTCATTCCGATTGCATTATTGGTTTCGCTCATTTCTATTTCATTATCCTGTTATGATTAAACTTCAGTAACTTTTTTGTTTGTTATCAGAAAATGTGATATTTGATATCGAATTATAGGAGAATGCTTGCTCTTTTTACACAAGACAAATTAAAGTTTATAAATCCAAAAACAAATTTAGTTAATTTGGGGGAGGGGGTTCAAATCTACGATGGCATCGTCAATTAGGAGAGAAAGAGTTGATTTAGCATTGTCCAAGATTTGTCTTCAACGCCCACTCTTAACAAAGTGTATGAACAAAGTAGGAAAACTTTTTTCCATTTTCATATTTATTTATTCGCTTATTTAAATTTCTTAGGTAATTTACCGAAGTAAAGATTTATAATCAGTAACAAGCTACTAACAAGTGATACTAATTTGTAGAATATCGTTATTGTGTATTATATAACAGCACACTAGCGCTAAGCGATCCAATACTCTGGGCCTTGAAATTACAAGAACATGGCTCGGATTTTGATTCCTTCTGTTCTATTTTATTATGGTCAAAATGATAGTTTATTAATTTGTGTTAGCATTTATATAAGACTGTTGTGGTAATGCTGAGGTGGACATATGCAGGCAAAAATAAATATCCATTTATTTGGACCAAGAAATTAAATATTATTTAATCTTGTAAAATCACGATTTCAAAGTAAATAAAACAGAAGAAATTGGAATCTTTTAAATGTACTTTGTTCCCTTGCTTATATATTCATATTTCTTAAAAGTTAAACTTTGTCGCATTTGTTCTTAAAGAAAAATAGGCCTAGTTCAAAGAACCAACATGGATCTAATCTCGACTCATTCTAGACCAATTGTCTTAGAAGGACTGAACACTGACTTTCAATCTTTGGGCAGTTTCGACCATTAGCGTGTTTCCACCTCACATGCATGTAAGACGTGGCAATAAGTTATTGGTCTCCGAAACCCACAGGTTGTGACGTCGCAGATCAGTGGTGAGGCCTTCTATAACGAATGGTCTAGGCTCTGTTGACTTTCTAAAAGTGACAGGTCAAAAAAATATTTGAAAGCCTATAACAATAAAACATGCATGTATTTTGATGCATTCACAATCTTTCTTTCTCGTTCTGAACTGACCAGGTGTTTACCAAATATGTACTCCTTTTGAAGAGAATCCGCCGTGTGATGTCTACTCTTCGCTAGTCAATCCTAAAACTGGAAGCTTATCTTGTCCAGAGTCTTACAAGCCAGTTAAAGTGCACACTTACTATTTTGAATTTAAAGGGTAAGTTTAATCCTATTCAACCATATTCTTCTACAGCCTACATGAATATTCATAATCAAAAATAACTCTATAGATAAAATATCTAGTGTATTTTAATAGCTTTTACATAGCGCAACTGTCATGCTTATAGCATTCTCAGAGCACTATGGTCCATTTACCATATTAAGGTACCAATGGGGGAAAGGGGTGTCTGGGAGAAGGTTTTCTGTGCTGCCTTTATGCTGCTAAGTAAGCACAACTCTGCTCAAGTCGGGTGTAAAACTACGAGTCCACTTAATCGGTAGCCAGGCTAAGACGTAATTAGCCTCTCGGCCACATATCCAATTGTTAAATAGAATTCGAAGAATTTTTTTACAGTGTAGCTGTTTTTTCGTTTGCAAATAAGCAAAATGGTTTATAATAATTCTAGTAATAATTACAATGGTATTAGTGGTATTAATAGTAATAATATTAATACAAAAAATGAAACATAACCTTGGTGATTTAGCGACTATGGAAGTTAACCAAAACAATTAACCCTGATGTCATGTCATCTGAGTTGAGACATATGTCCTTGAAACTCTAGGCCAGCAAAAGTGAAGAAGAGCTCCCTCTTAATGGACTGATTCAGTGTTCTGTCTAGAAGAGGACCTTACTAGTGTCTATTTTCACCTTGTCTTTTCGTTGATTCGGACACTCTGGACTCTTGCAATACACCGAGAATCTTCTTTTTTGCTCTATATATCTATCTATATCATTCAGGACTCGCCATTTTTGGAACGGTCCCTTTAGGAACAGCGCCTGAATTGTTGACATGGTCGTGTGAGCCCTTCTTAAGCCCTGTACATTGTAATAGAATAATCTCGCACCCCTTTGGCATTCCCAACGTGAGTCTTGTTTCACTTACCCGTTTAGCCTCATCGTTTGATCTTACGACCTTTTCCACCAGGGCGCCACTATGAGACAAGATAGCATGGCCGGTGTTGTGAGGGCATAGTGACAACTGACCTCACAGACGCCATCGAGGCCCAGGGGCGTAACTAGGGATTTGGGGGCCCGGGGGGATTGACCTCTTTGGGGGCCCCTTGCATTTTGACATTCGGCATATGACATGAGATAATGTACGTAAATATATATAAGCTCAAAATCAAATTGGTTCAGTATATATATATATCAGTAAACTTAACAAAAAAATAATCATGAAGACTCTTTTAACGAATATTGCCGTTGTTTATTAGTTAAATAATGCACAACTCTCAATTGATATCACTTCACGTCGTGCATTCTGTGCAGCAAAGACATCTATAACATCAACTACATCGATACTTTCTAGTATTTGTAACTTCACTGACATTAAAGCCATGATAAGCCTTTCTTGCGTCATTGTGCTCCTGAGATAGTTTTTGATGAACTTGAGCTTTGAGAATGATCTCTCACATGACGTAATGGAAGTGGCCTGAGTTAGCGGTATTCGGAGGAGGTTGCAAAGTTTGAGCACACGTAATTACCATATGAAGCCTTTTTACCTAAATATGTCTATTGGTGATTGTATTACTGGTTTGTTGATGAAAAGTGCTCGTGCATCAATGACATCATTGAAAAAGCGATTTTCCATTTATTTCATCATACAAACAGGAAAAGTAACATAGTTTGTCATAAGCGTGTCTTCATCTAACAGGAGTCTTGGTTCAAGAAGAAACCCAAAGGTATCCATTTTCTTTCCAGCCTTTGGAATGTGCCCTTCATCTCCATATGAAATCTGTCCAGCACTTCGGTCGCAATACGTTTGAATTGCAGTTCTATTGACAGTCCTACATTAGAACTCAACTTCCCATCAAGTCTTTTCTTTCTTCTGGTTGTTTTGATTACAAGGAATGCATAGCAATCACAACCTTCTTTTGCTTTTTCGATGGATTGGGTTTTTGTCAGTTTCTCATCATTTTGCAGAAAGCATGAAAGGGTAATAATTTCTTTAGCAGCTTCCCGTATATGCAGTCCAGACTTTTGTAGTTTCTTCTGAAATATATTAATTGGGCGCAGGAGCTTTGACCAGAATTAAAGATAGGCAAAAAATTCTTAATTTTCCACTGCATGAAGAAGATTCTGTGCTAATATTATATGATATTACGTCAATGTTGGTTGTTTATGTTTTGTGCAAAAGCAAAAGGATTCAGAGCATACAAATGTGGGAAAGATCCATATCTCGTTATGCTCGAGTATAGAAATACTCCGATAAGTGGACTGCCGTATTCACCATCACAACTGCTGACGAGTAGAAGACTCAGGGAATCATTCCAACTGATCCCAAACTATTGAAACCATCGGTAGCTGAAAATGCAGAGACATTACTCAACGAACGACAGATGAAAAGCAAAGTGAAATGCAATGCTAAAGCTAGACTACCTAAATATTATTCTGTCGGAGAGTTTGTCTAGGTCAAACATGGCAGAAAGCAGTTGTCATAAAAAAAACATTCAGCACCCAGATCTTACATCACAAAGACAAACGATGGAAAAACATACAGAAAAAATCATAGCTTTTTACATAAGAGTTTCGATGAAGACATCTCTGGGTACTATGATACCGATGAAGACAATGAACTGCAAACTGTTGGAACAAACGAAACAGACAGTTATAGGCCAATGTCTAGAGAACTTGTTGTGCCAGTCAAGACAACCAGAAGTGGACGAATTGTTAAAGTTCCTAGTAGACAGGGCCGGCCTTAGGCCTCTGCAGCCTATGAGGTCGCATTGGGCCCCGCGCTTTCATAGGCCCCGCGCTAATTCTATGTATTAAATTAAACCATTATAAAGTAAATAAATTAACAGGGTTTTCGCGACCTCCTGATTTTCCAGGGCCTCCAGGAAATCTCATGAAAAGGCAAAATATACGATAAAGTCCTGAACTTTTTTTGAATTTATTCAAATCTCATGAAGAATAGACCAAATTGACATTTAGGGGTGCCAATAAATAAAAAGTGGCATTGCGAGCTTTCATTTGATAAAAATGTATTGCAAAGACGAAAGTAGGCCTATTTTCTAATTCAAAAAAAAATAATTTTGACATTATGCTTATCCTTACCCAGACTTGGCCCCGCGCGATCCGTTTCGCATAGGGCCCCGCAAATGCTAGGGCCGGCCCTGCTAGAAGATATCACTCTTAAGAACTTTAAAAGGAAGGGTGTGATAATAACTTCAAAAGAAAGGATGTGCTAATATTATATGATATTACGTCATTGTTTGTTGTTTATGTTTTGTGCGAAAGCAAAAGGATTAGATGGAAATAAAAAGGGAGTTTCTATTGAATGGAGGAAAGATGAATAGAGGGGTAATAACTCGAGTGTGAAGTTTAATTCTGAAATTATAGACGCCAAACCCGAATAATGGACTATTTTAGCATTGTTAAGAATAACTTTTAGATGTTATACTCGATTCTGTAAATTTTGCTTCAAGGTTAATTAGTGTAGCCATAAAATACTCGCCATTTAGATCTTTTAAAGGTAACAAGATACCTGGAATTCGCTGTATATCATGAAGTTTTATTCGTGGCAACAATGTTTAAAATGTAAAGTTAAATTTAAAAAAAACTTTGATTTCAACAAAGTCAACGTACTGATAAACCTAGAACTAGGTTTAGTCTTTGTGATAAATTTAATCCATAAATGTTGAAAAAAAAAAAAAGACATCTGTTGACACTATTTGTCAATCAAATATATTAATTTATGTATTTACAAATTTATTTCGGACACCCATTTGGGCCCCCCCCCCCCCAGGTTGGGGCCCGGGGGGATTTTAAAATTCTCCCCCCCATCCCCCCCCCCCCCTTAGTTACGCCACTGTCGAGGCCCTAAATACTGCTGCTCTTTTAACTAACGAATGTCAATTACTCATACACTCAAGACAAAAATAAATAGAACAACCCGTCTTAGTTTGTCTCTTTCAATATTGACGACTTCATTGTCGCACTCAGGTTCTTTTATTTTCACCATGTTGGCATTTGTAAATTTTCATGCTTAGGAATTATATATATATATATATATATAAGACAATCAGACACAAACACTTTATTGTTCCCCTGGCGATCAAATCATTAAATAAGAACAATCTGATATACACTTTGTCACATGTAAATTATGAGTGAGTCTGGTGTGAATGTACACTTTGCACTTTGGTTTCTTATAGTTAAAATGTTTTTCGTTTGGTGTAATGCACAAATTGTAAGACAAATTTCCATACGGACAATAAAGATTATTATATATATATATATATATTAGGGGTGCACCGGATAGTACTTTTTGATATTCGGCCGGAGCCGAATATTGCCGAATAGTAAAACATGATATTTGGCCGAAGCCGGAGACGAATACCTACATGTCTTGTAAATAGTTTGTGTTGCTGAACATTTTACGAAACTGTTAAATAACATACCTATATTGGTTGGTGTTTATTTAATATACCTTATTGTTTAAAACTCTGTTACTGATTGATTTATTAAAGCTTAACAGTATTTATAAACAGAAATGAATCTGTATAGCACGAGTGTGTCTGTGTGTATGTACGAGGCCATTACACCATAAAGGATGTGTGTGGGAGGGTCAATGTAAAATATGTTAGTATATATTTAACTAGTTACTAATGTAAATCTCTAATAAGTAAAGTGCAATCTGGCTTGTATAGTGGTAGGATGTATGTGTTCAAGAATTTCAGACCAACAGCTGGTCATCAGACTTGTAATTTAAAGTCCAAAGACCGCTTCTGGTTCTGGCTTCAAGGGCTTAATACTGATAGCTGTTAGTTAATAGTTGGAATCTGAAGCGTAGTAGGTCATATATTAATTAATCCATTTGCGGCAAACGATATTTTATTAACAGCGGGAACATCAATTATACCTATTTATAGCTTGAACCTTAGATGTTGCGAAGCATAGATTTAATTGTAGTCTGTAGGCCTATTATTGATATCTATGTTTAGATGCACTGTTATATAGATCTAAGAGCATTAGGAAAACCAACTATAGAAGAAAAAACCCATCCCCCCCTCCTTACCAAAAAAACCCAACATAAATAGACTTTGTGTTCGACTGATTGTAACAACCTGGTCAAATAAAAGTAGTGAGCCTCCACATGCAGTTCCAGTGTAGTGTGCATAGATGATTGTGTTGACCTTCACGCGTTTTTTTTCCTTGGGCATACGCTATAGTGTAATATAATAAACAATAACAATATTCTACAAATTAGTATCCATTATATCCGTACACTAGTTACAGAGGTCAAGTGTTTCTTAACATTCCAGCATATTTTTTCTTTTTTTGCTAGATCTAATTGTGGTGCTTTAGATCAATTTATTTTCTGCAATGTTAATCTTCACTGTAAGGTTTTCCTTTATATATTAAGTCAATAGAATCAAACAATGAAATTAGCTTTCTTTCTAAAGGTTTTCATACAAGGGAAAAAATACACACACGCACACTTTTGTTTTATTATATTATTATTATTGTGCAACGAACTTGTGTTCAGCGCCCTAAATGATATTTTTCTCCAAGTAAACAAATTTAGTGTCATCATCTAGTAACCTCTAGGCAGTGTCAATATTTCTCAACAATCTGCATTAATCCATTCTGGCTTAAGAATGGTCAATGTCTATCAATACATTGTCATGGATTAAACAAATAAGAAGTTGGAGGTGTGTCATGTATCAGTTGTAGAACCCCTGTAATATGTGGTGACTAGTAGTCACTGAACTATTCCGTGCTAACTGCACGAGAAATTTTGCCTGGTCAAGTAACTGACCACGAGGTGGACACCTCAGAAAACCATGGACTTTGGTAGATAGAGGAGCGTTATTATCTCCTTAGGTATATTGTATGAGCACTGAGTAATTATTATGTAGTATGCTGTTCTTTTCATTGGATTATATTTTGTGAGGGCTTATGATGCCAATATCTTTTGTGAATTATTATGTGTAATAAAATGTATGTCTGCTACCAGTGTGTTTATCAATAATTCTAAATGTTGTCGTTGGAGACTTTAGTATACTAGTGTTATTACGCACTTGCAAATCGAGTGCGTGTAAGAAAGTATTTAGTTAAGAAGAACATTATAGTAGTACCAGAAGAACATTATAGTAGTACCAGAAGAACATTATAGTAGTACCAGAAGAACATTATAGTAGTACCAGAAGAACATTATAGTAGTACCAGAAGAACATTATAGTAGTACCAGAAGAACATTATAGTAGTACCAGAAGAACATTATAGTAGTACCAGAAGAACATTATAGTAGTACCAGAAGAACATTATAGTAGTACCAGAAGAACATTATAGTAGTACCAGAAGAACATTATAGTAGTACCAGAAGAACATTATAGTAGTACCAGAAGAACATTATAGTAGTACCAGAAGAACATTATAGTAGTACCAGAAGAACATTACAGTAGTACCAGAAGAACATTATAGTAGTACCAGAAGAACATTACAGTAGTACCAGAAGAACATTATAGTAGTACCAGAAGAACATTACAGTAGTACCAGAAGAACATTATAGTAGTACCAGAAGAACATTACAGTAGTACCAGAAGAACATTATAGTAGTACCAGAAGAACATTACAGTAGTACCAGAAGAACATTACAGTAGTACCAGAAGAACATTATAGTAGTACCAGAAGAACATTACAGTAGTACCAGAAGAACATTATAGTAGTACCAGAAGAACATTATAGTAGTACCAGAAGAACATTACAGTAGTACCAGAAGAACATTACAGTAGTACCAGAAGAACATTATAGTAGTACCAGAAGAACATTATAGTAGTACCAGAAGAACATTATAGTAGTACCAGAAGAACATTATAGTAGTACCAGAAGAACATTACAGTAGTACCAGAAGAACATTATAGTAGTACCAGAAGAACATTATAGTAGTACCAGAAGAACATTACAGTAGTACCAGAAGAACATTATAGTAGTACCAGAAGAACATTACAGTAGTACCAGAAGAACATTATAGTAGTACCAGAAGAACATTATAGTAGTACCAGAAGAACATTATAGTAGTACCAGAAGAACATTATAGTAGTACCAGAAGAACATTATAGTAGTACCAGAAGAACATTATAGTAGTACCAGAAGAACATTATAGTAGTACCAGAAGAACATTATAGTAGTACCAGAAGAACATTATAGTAGTACCAGAAGAACATTATAGTAGTACCAGAAGAACATTATAGTAGTACCAGAAGAACATTATAGTAGTACCAGAAGAACATTATAGTAGTACCAGAAGAACATTATAGTAGTACCAGAAGAACATTATAGTAGTACCAGAAGAACATTATAGTAGTACCAGAAGAACATTATAGTAGTACCAGAAGAACATTATAGTAGTACCAGAAGAACATTATAGTAGTACCAGAAGAACATTATAGTAGTACCAGAAGAACATTATAGTAGTACCAGAAGAACATTATAGTAGTACCAGAAGAACATTATAGTAGTACCAGAAGAACATTATAGTAGTACCAGAAGAACATTATAGTAGTACCAGAAGAACATTACAGTAGTACCAGAAGAACATTATAGTAGTACCAGAAGAACATTACAGTAGTACCAGAAGAACATTATAGTAGTACCAGAAGAACATTATAGTAGTACCAGAAGAACATTATAGTAGTACCAGAAGAACATTATAGTAGTACCAGAAGAACATTATAGTAGTACCAGAAGAACATTACAGTAGTACCAGAAGAACATTATAGTAGTACCAGAAGAACATTACAGTAGTACCAGAAGAACATTATAGTAGTACCAGAAGAACATTATAGTAGTACCAGAAGAACATTATAGTAGTACCAGAAGAACATTATAGTAGTACCAGAAGAACATTATAGTAGTACCAGAAGAACATTATAGTAGTACCAGAAGAACATTATAGTAGTACCAGAAGAACATTATAGTAGTACCAGAAGAACATTATAGTAGTACCAGAAGAACATTATAGTAGTACCAGAAGAACATTATAGTAGTACCAGAAGAACATTATAGTAGTACCAGAAGAACATTATAGTAGTACCAGAAGAACATTATAGTAGTACCAGAAGAACATTATAGTAGTACCAGAAGAACATTATAGTAGTACCAGAAGAACATTATAGTAGTACCAGAAGAACATTATAGTAGTACCAGAAGAACATTATAGTAGTACCAGAAGAACATTACAGTAGTACCAGAAGAACATTATAGTAGTACCAGAAGAACATTATAGTAGTACCAGAAGAACATTATAGTAGTACCAGAAGAACATTATAGTAGTACCAGAAGAACATTATAGTAGTACCAGAAGAACATTATAGTAGTACCAGAAGAACATTATAATAGTACCAGAAGAACATTATAGTAGTACCAGAAGAACATTACAGTAGTACCAGAAGAACATTATAGTAGTACCAGAAGAACATTATAGTAGTACCAGAAGAACATTATAGTAGTACCAGAAGAACATTATAGTAGTACCAGAAGAACATTATAGTAGTACCAGAAGAACATTATAGTAGTACCAGAAGAACATTATAGTAGTACCAGAAGAACATTACAGTAGTACCAGAAGAACATTATAGTAGTACCAGAAGAACATTATAGTAGTACCAGAAGAACATTATAGTAGTACCAGAAGAACATTATAGTAGTACCAGAAGAACATTATAGTAGTACCAGAAGAACATTATAGTAGTACCAGAAGAACATTACAGTAGTACCAGAAGAACATTATAGTAGTACCAGAAGAACATTATAGTAGTACCAGAAGAACATTATAGTAGTACCAGAAGAACATTATAGTAGTACCAGAAGAACATTATAGTAGTACCAGAAGAACATTATAGTAGTACCAGAAGAACATTATAGTAGTACCAGAAGAACATTATAGTAGTACCAGAAGAACATTATAGTAGTACCAGAAGAACATTATAGTAGTACCAGAAGAACATTATAGTAGTACCAGAAGAACATTATAGTAGTACCAGAAGAACATTATAGTAGTACCAGAAGAACATTACAGTAGTACCAGAAGAACATTATAGTAGTACCAGAAGAACATTATAGTAGTACCAGAAGAACATTATAGTAGTACCAGAAGAACATTATAGTAGTACCAGAAGAACATTATAGTAGTACCAGAAGAACATTATAGTAGTACCAGAAGAACATTATAGTAGTACCAGAAGAACATTACAGTAGTACCAGAAGAACATTACAGTAGTACCAGAAGAACATTATAGTAGTACCAGAAGAACATTATAGTAGTACCAGAAGAACATTACAGTAGTACCAGAAGAACATTATAGTAGTACCAGAAGAACATTATAGTAGTACCAGAAGAACATTATAGTAGTACCAGAAGAACATTATAGTAGTACCAGAAGAACATTATAGTAGTACCAGAAGAACATTATAGTAGTACCAGAAGAACATTATAGTAGTACCAGAAGAACATTATAGTAGTACCAGAAGAACATTATAGTAGTACCAGAAGAACATTATAGTAGTACCAGAAGAACATTACAGTAGTACCAGAAGAACATTATAGTAGTACCAGAAGAACATTATAGTAGTACCAGAAGAACATTATAGTAGTACCAGAAGAACATTATAGTAGTACCAGAAGAACATTACAGTAGTACCAGAAGAACATTATAGTAGTACCAGAAGAACATTATAGTAGTACCAGAAGAACATTATAGTAGTACCAGAAGAACATTATAGTAGTACCAGAAGAACATTATAGTAGTACCAGAAGAACATTATAGTAGTACCAGAAGAACATTACAGTAGTACCAGAAGAACATTACAGTAGTACCAGAAGAACATTATAGTAGTACCAGAAGAACATTATAGTAGTACCAGAAGAACATTACAGTAGTACCAGAAGAACATTATAGTAGTACCAGAAGAACATTATAGTAGTACCAGAAGAACATTATAGTAGTACCAGAAGAACATTATAGTAGTACCAGAAGAACATTATAGTAGTACCAGAAGAACATTACAGTAGTACCAGAAGAACATTATAGTAGTACCAGAAGAACATTACAGTAGTACCAGAAGAACATTACAGTAGTACCAGAAGAACATTATAGTAGTACCAGAAGAACATTACAGTAGTACCAGAAGAACATTACAGTAGTACCAGAAGAACATTACAGTAGTACCAGAAGAACATTATAGTAGTACCAGAAGAACATTATAGTAGTACCAGAAGAACATTATAGTAGTACCAGAAGAACATTATAGTAGTACCAGAAGAACATTACAGTAGTACCAGAAGAACATTATAGTAGTACCAGAAGAACATTATAGTAGTACCAGAAGAACATTATAGTAGTACCAGAAGAACATTACAGTAGTACCAGAAGAACATTATAGTAGTACCAGAAGAACATTATAGTAGTACCAGAAGAACATTACAGTAGTACCAGAAGAACATTATAGTAGTACCAGAAGAACATTATAGTAGTACCAGAAGAACATTATAGTAGTACCAGAAGAACATTATAGTAGTACCAGAAGAACATTATAGTAGTACCAGAAGAACATTATAGTAGTACCAGAAGAACATTACAGTAGTACCAGAAGAACATTATAGTAGTACCAGAAGAACATTACAGTAGTACCAGAAGAACATTATAGTAGTACCAGAAGAACATTATAGTAGTACCAGAAGAACATTATAGTAGTACCAGAAGAACATTATAGTAGTACCAGAAGAACATTATAGTAGTACCAGAAGAACATTATAGTAGTACCAGAAGAACATTATAGTAGTACCAGAAGAACATTATAGTAGTACCAGAAGAACATTATAGTAGTACCAGAAGAACATTACAGTAGTACCAGAAGAACATTATAGTAGTACCAGAAGAACATTATAGTAGTACCAGAAGAACATTATAGTAGTACCAGAAGAACATTATAGTAGTACCAGAAGAGGTACCTACAATACAGTACGACATTCGCGTCATCACGCCTACAACAAGAACCAGGCCGTGACAAGGTATTGAGTCTGTTGAGCCCTATAAAGGTATGGCTTGTAGTCCAGCCCCCTAATAAAAATTCCAAAGTAAACAAACTCAATTCCATCATAAGATGTGACCTCTAGACAGTGTCAGCACGTTGACATCTGGATTAATGTGGTCTGTTGTTTATCTGTGAACTCAATATTATGGACTAAACAAACAAAACGAGGTGGGGTGTGTGCTCATCTCTACCTATATAGCCGCTCATCTATACAGATTATCAGCGTGACGTAGTTAAGGAATATTACATGTTTACTAGACCACTCAAAGGTAAAGACAAGCTTTTAAAATGTGCCAGACATCGCTGCTACGTATGTAATGCGAATTTATAATGTAAATATATTTTTCTATTTAAATTAACACGCCTTGTCTTTGTACTAAAAGATATTTGGTGCAAAGTCATAGTTTATAGTTTTAAAAACAAATTCTTTTATTTGAAAAAAAAAAAGTTAATGTATTTCAGAACTGACATTATTGAATCATGTCCACTTTATGAATATTGGTATATTTTTATTGACGTGGAGATTTAGTTTGACGACATTCGACGATTTCCTTCATTGAGTATTAAACTTCTTGTTCGACATCGTTTATCAGCGTCTACTACCATCATATTGTTTGCTTTTTCCTTGTGTTGTTTCGCCTAACGCCTAACAATACTAATAGAAATATAAGGTACTACGCTGTAGTTTTTACTATCCGGTAGTGATATTCGATCGGAATCGAATATTGCCGAGTAGTGAAAAATGCCGAATATTCGGCAGAAGCCGGAGTCGTAGCGACTATCCGGTGCACCCCTAACATATATATATATATATAGCTGTTTCTGCCGCATACAACTTAGTTGACACATCGTTGACATCCAATAATATATAGTGATATGTATATATATATATATCACTACTGCTATAAGAGAGAGACATAGAGAGAGAGAGCGAGAGAAAGAGAGCGAGAGAAAGATATATTATTGGATGTCAACAATGTGTCAACTTTGTTGTATGCGGCAGAAACAGCTAAACTTTCACATCATTATTTATCTAGAACACTAAAACACTCTTGATCTTAAGAGGAAGCAGCATTTATTGGAGAACCAAATCTTAGTTACTCAGAAAATTAGATAAGACTCAATGGCTCGTTGGAACTTTCGAATATAACATATGTACACCTTAATGAGTCTTCTCAGTACAAAGCATGCTCTGTCTGTCTGTCTCCAAAACCCATTCTCGGACTTGCTGAAAATTTGCACAATTATTTCTTTTACCTGGCAACACAAGAATCAATTAAAAAAATTAACCAAGTAGTTAATTAACTATTGGTAATAAATTATTTTGTTTGGTATCTCAAACAAGGAAAAGAATTCGTACTTGACTGAAGTGGTGGTATAAGCTGAATTAGCTCCCCCTGTAGTGTAGGCGTGTAAGTGAACATAAAAAATGAAATAGAAACAATGGTTAACGCATTGACATGAGTAGCCTTAGAAGGATTTAGCCTACAAGATCGAATTCATGTCGTTCCTTTTAAAAAAAAATACGTTTAAAACGAGATCACCCATATACCCTGTTCTATTTCTCCCTACCTCTTCCCAACTGGTCCAGATAAGTGATAAGATCATAGCGTATTGATAAAGCTGAAAGCATGACATTGTGCGAAACCAAAACTTTTGGTAAAAAATATTTTTAATTGCACAGATTTATTATTGTTAGTCTTAGATCTATAAAAATTCAATTAAGTAACCGATTCAAACTAATTGATACACTTAATATAAGTTTTTTTTTAAAGTATTTATTTGTATATTGTTTGTTTTTCCCTTAAGAGATGAAGAATTAATCGACAGTTATTGGTGTGCTCCTGTAGGACCAGTCCAGCATAATTCGGGCTACTTATTCGGAGGGCTCTATGGCGACAGTGTTATAAACGTCATAACAGGGGCAACGGTAACAAAAATCTTTTAAAGTACACACTATTCGTTAATGTTATCTTTTTTTTTTTATTAAGAAATTATTTATTTTTCCTAACAGCCGTAATGTGTACAGGTAAAGACAGAGTTTGGTCTTGGCAATGCCAGAGCACTTGGACAGTTATGTCGTACATTTTTCGGTCAGGGTCTCAACAATTTTTCCTTTGGCCGATCCAGTACTTTTTTTTATAATTCTTTTTTTCAGGCTACAGACTCATCATCGGGTCAAAAACCTGGGTATTTGTGGACACGGTTTTTGAAAACGGTACCATGAATTTGTTTATTCGATTGTCGCCCCTAGTGTTTGTTTACTTTGTTAGACTATGTACTGACCATATTTTGTGTCTTGATCTTTTCTATGTGTTTAATTGTTTGTCATTCAGTGTAATAAACCTTTAGACGTAACTTGGTTTTTTCTTATGTTAAAGTACGACAAACAGTTTCCTCTATTTCCCTAAAAAAATATGACAATTGATGTATATCTTTGGGAAAAGAATTACTTCTAGTTTTGATCGCTGTAATTTTCAAAGTAAAATAAAAAATAAATTTAATTTTGGTTAGAGGTCTACACAATCTATTTATAGCAGGGGCGTAACTAGGGATTTGGGGGCCCGGGGGATTGACCTCTTTGGGAGCACCTTGCATTTTGACATTCGGCAAATGACATGAGATAATGTACGCAAAAATATATAAGCCCAAAATCAAATTGGTTCAGTATATCAGTAAACTTAACAAAAAATAATCATTAAGACTCTTTTAATGAATAATACCTTTGTTTATTAGTTAAATAATGCACAAGTGACAAATCTCAATTGATATCGCTTCACGTCGTGCATTATGTGCAGCAAAGACATCTATAACATCAACTACATCGATACTTTCTAGTATTTGTGACTTCACTAACATTAAAGCCATGATAAGCCTTTCTTGCGTCATTCTTAATTTTCCACTGCATGAAGAAGAGTCTGTCCTAATATTATATGATATTACGTTATTGTTGGTTGTTTATATTTTGTGCGAAAGCAAAAGTATTCAAAGCATACAAAAGTGGGAAAGATCCGTTACTCGTTATGCTCGAGTATAGAAATACTCCGATAAGTGGACTGCCGTATTCACCATCACAACTGCTGACGAGTAGAAGACTCAGGGAATCATTCCAACTGATCCCAAACTATTGAAACCATCGGTAGCTGAAAATGCAGAGGCATTACTCAACGAACGACAGATGAAAAGCAAAGTGAAATACGATGCAAAAGCAAGACTACCTAAAGATTATTCTGTCGGAGAGTTCGTCTAGGTCAAACATGGCAGAAAGCAGTTGTCATAAACAAACATTCAGCACCCAGATCTTACATCATAAAGACAAACGATGGAAAAACATACAGAAGAAATCAACGCTTTTTGAATAAGAGTTTCGATGAAAACATCTTTGGGTACTATGATACTGATGAAGACAACGAACAGCAAACTGTTGGAACAAACGAAACAGACAGTTATAGACCAACCTCTAGAGAACTTGTTGTGCCAGTCAAGACAACAAGAAGTGGACGAATTGTTAAAGTTCCTAGTAGATATCATTCTTAAGAACTTTAAAAGGAAGGATGTGATAATAACTTCAAAAGGAAGGATGTGTTAATATTATATGATATTACTCATTGTTTGTTGTTTATGTTTTATGCGAAAGCAAAAGGGATTAGATGGAAATAAAAAGAGAGTTTCCATTGGATTGAGGAAAGGTGAATATAGGGGAAATAACTCGAGTGTGAAGTTTAATTCTGAAATTATAGACGCCAAACCCGAATAATGGACTATTCTAGCATTATAAGGAATAACTTTTGGATCTGTTATACTCGATTCTGCAAATTTTGCTTCAAGGTTAATTAGTGTAGCCATAAAATATTCGCCATTTAGATCTATTATTAGTAAAGGTAACAAGATACCTGGAATTCGCTGTATATCATGCAGTTTTATTTGTGGAAACAAAGTTTAAAATGTTGAACTAACTGGGCCATCAGAGATATATCGGTAGTAGACACGCAACAAAACAAACAATGGAGAAACACAAAAACATTTAAGAATAAATGGACATTTATTACATAAAATATACAAGGAAGAATAAAATGGGGAGGCGTAGTTTGAACCCGGGACTATCGGATTATCTCCTTGATCAAAGAGAGACTTCAAGAATGAAGTATGTCCGGAAGTGCGGGATGGGTAGGTTTGCCCAGGAGGTGTCGAAAGTGAACGTCAGACACCTGGCGCCAATGACCAACGCCCGTACTAGGACTGTTTATCTTTCCCCAAGTCAAGGGGACATAAGCGGAAATTCATTGTCATGTTGTCGCCAATGTGGTGGATTGCCTAGCGAGAAGAGGGAAAGGTGGGGTTTGGTGATGAAATCGGGCCTAAGAGAATGAAATAATTGAGATAAAATAAATAAATAACAATTAATGCTGTGATAAAATTTAGTGACTCTGTCAGCAAGCTTTTGGGCTGTGACAAATAGTTCAATAAATAAACAGACATTCTGTAACATTTTGCACACTGTCTACTAAGTTTAAATCTATATACTTATAATTAGAAATGTATATCATCTGAGTAGATTTATACATAAGCTTAACTAAGATTTTTTTTAAAAACAGAATTGCCCAGCTGGATTTTATCCTCAATCTATTTTCTTCGATATGTTCATTTGTATAAGTGATGACTTTGAACAACATTCTGGATCATCTATTCCCTTTGGTGGATTTTTCACGTGTAACATTGGTAAGAATCCACTATCAACTTAAATGAATTACACGTTCGCTTATATATATATATATATATATATATATATATATATATATATATATATATATATATATATATATATATATATTTTTAGAGTGTTCTTACAAAATGTATTGTTAAAATAAAAATTGTTTGAATATTTAAGTTGTAAATAGTATGTGAAATTAATCATAGTATAATTTTGCAGGTAATCCATTAGCGATGGACGCTTACCAGACCAACAATCTTCAGGCTTCCAATGGTAACTCCTTAAAGTCATTCCTTGTTCGAAGCGGCGAAGAAGGTTATCCGAAAAAGTGTCCAGACGGATTTAGTCAGCACCTAGTGGCTATCAAAGAGGTGCAATAACAGAGATTAAGTGTACTTATGAAAATATGTGTCCATAGAAAGGCGAATCTTAGTACCGACTAATGGAAGACGAATATACATTTATAATGGCGATACGAAAAAAACAATATTTGAAAAGAAATCTGGTGAATTAAATTTGGCAAAATAATGATTAGTTTGACTCAGAGCATCTACTATCAATCTTATATACGGTAACAGCAGCAACATCCTGCAAATGACTGTTTTACTCTTTTACGAAAAAGAAACACAAGTTATGCGTTAGAAGGAAGAAAATAAAGGAGTGTAGGAAACATAGGAAGAAAGAAAGAAAGAAAGAGCGAGGGAGAAAGTTGAGAAAGAAAGAAAAATAGAGAGAAAGAGAGAGAGAAAAATAGAATATGGAATAAAACAATAAAATAATGTTAATCTGTAGATACATTTTTAATTGTGATGATTCTAAAATTCAGCATAACAACTTTATTATCATCCATATTATGAGTGTTTTCTGAAAACATGTTCCATTCCTACAGGGGTGTGCTATTCACTATTGTGTACGAACTGGTTCCTTGAACTCACCCAATATAACCACTGTCAAAAGACCACCGTTTATGCGAGTTCCAAAGACTTTTAATATGCAAAATATAACTTTCTATAAAAGAAAGGTAAGGTGAATAACTTCAACTTAATCAGCTTACATTGTATTGTTAGTTTTTCATTACATTGTATTGTTAGTTTTTCATTACATTGTATTGTTAGTTTTTATTACATTGTATTGTTAGTTTTTTAATACATTGTATTGTTAGTTTTTCATTACATTGTATTGTTAGTTTTTCATTACATTGTATTGTCAGTCTTCCAATTTCAAAGTCCTTTGTTATTAACATTGTAACAAAATATGTTCTTCCATTACAAAGTCATTCATTCACAAACATTTCACTTGAATGTATGGGACATGGGGGAAAACTGAGGCATAGCAATAATAAATCATCCCCCCCCCCCTCCTATGGTAATAATTCTATTTCTTTGCTTTAACACTCACTATGACATGTACTTTTTAATTCGCGGAGGATCCCTGGGCTTTATGCTAATGACAAAATCAAATTCTGCACAGTTTATAACATTCTTCCTTATTTCTATAGGGCAACTTCGTAATGTTTCTAGGGGTGTGTTGAATGACTTGTGAAGCGCCTGGCTACTGACCCAAATACCAATACGAGAGAAGACTGAGAATTTGACTTTCAGGATTTATTAGTACGCGTCTGTATCCACACAACTCTTATCTCTACCTGACATTAGAAGGGGAAAGTAAAAGCTGTTGGTTCTTGTGCTGGCCACACGGCACCCTCGTTAACCGTAGACCTTAGAAACAAATGAGCTTTACATCATCAGCCCCAAGGATAGGAAGATTTGAAAGGGCTACTTTACCAAACTGTTTAAAATGTCTTTAACAAGTATTTCAGTATCCCACTAAGTCAAATATTTGACTAGCGCTGCCCTTCATACTTTGCATGAAGGCTTGAATCATCACAAGTATATCAACTTAAAACATGGACATATTGGACAATATACGTTTTTCTGTTAATAATTTGTTTAAATCTTAGTCTTCGATTTAATTGTTTTTCATTAGTACTTTTTAAACATAATATTAGAAACCTTTTTTCCCGTATTTACTTACTTACTTAATCTTTATATACATGTTTATGACCAATACAAAAGATAAGTGTTCAATTATTTTGCAGATCGTAGAAAATGAAAAGTCAATGGAACATCTAACTAAAGCTGAAAATCGATCCATGCAGTACTCAGAGCTTCCATCATCCGCTATAGCAGGTAAATACAAAAATACATCAGTTATACTTTATTTTGTGACTCAATGTCATTGACATTTTTAAAAAAGAATAATTTTAAAGTTCCAAATTTATTTATTTTTTGCTCCTACAATGTTTAGCAATAAGGGCATTATAATATGGTCCGGATTTTTTAAAATGTCAAGTTAAAACTAAAACACTAGTAAAAAAAAAGTTGACTTTGATTACATTGAAAGCTAATAAAATAATTTCAATAAACATCAGAAATATTTTTTTTTGTTAAGCATTGTTTATCTTTTGATAATTTCCCAATCAAGTGATTAAATAGCTAATGTAACTGTTTGTTGTGATCATGTGTCTAGGAATAGTTCTTGGAGTACTCCTTGGCTGTGCATGCATAGCCGTTTTCATTTTTGTTGTCAAAAAACGACTGTCTCGGAGAACAACTCTGTATAGAAGAATTTCAGAGGAGAGTCCTGTCCTTCATGGAGCAGATGTGTCAACATAAAGTTCTGTTCATAATGAAAGTGTCATCATAAAGAGAATTCTGTACAGTATGGATCAGATAGTCGTCATATAGAGAATTCTGTACAGCATTAATAAAATATATCATTAGGAAGAGAGTGATCTACTGAATGGGTAAATTCTTACCCAAAAGCTGGTAGATATCTACCGCATTAATCAAAATAAATGTAATAAAGTTGCAATTTCTGTGTGTAGATATTCTTGTATGCCTATACACAAAATATAATAAGTATACAATAATTAGCAAATATCCAATACGTTGCATATGAATGTTTATGTGCTTGGTAACTAGAATAAAATGTTTTAATAAAGTCACGTGTTCTTCGTTTACTTCTTTTATTCAGGATTTATACAACGACTAAAGAATTCTACTTAAAATAAAGCCTTTTGAATGACTTTCTGAATTTTTAAAAGTAAAACACAATTAATAACTCGATTTCAAGCGTATGTCTGGGGTCGTTGGGCGACACCAAGGGTGGTGGGGATGAAATCGTTGAATGTTCTGTCGGTTGGTGTAGAGGCCAGCTTTATCATATAGTCTAGTGGCATGATGCCTAAAAGACTGCACCTGGATACGTCTTCTGCATCTCCAACCATCGACTAGTTTTCTAGCTAATTAAGTAGAAGATTGGAATATGCTGATTAAATTGATTTAAATGACTGAAGTTATTAGTTAATTTGTTATTAAGATTAACCGAATAGATAAACTTTTCTTTAATACCAATTTCTGATAACAAACTTTTGTTATACATTTTTTAAAATTTATATATATTTTTTTTTATTCCAATAGGAAGTATTTATTTCAAAATGTTATTGAAACTTAATCTTTATGGACATACGTACAAACCCTCAGGTATCTAGCCTTCCCACCCAGGGCCGGTCCTAGCGATTGCGGGGCTCTATGCGAAACTAATTGCGCGGGGCCTAGTCTGGGTGGGAATAAGGATAATAAGTGAAAATTAAGATTTTGTATTAGAAAATAAATTCGGCTTTGCATTTGATTCATTCTTTTCTAAGTACAAAATTGCGATCAAGTTAATTTTACTTTACCAATCTTGCAACCAATAAAAGTAAATACGTATTGGAACTTCCGGTTAAGGGGAAAATTCACCCGATTATCGCATTTTATTACACGAAAGCTGGACAATGCCTTTTTTTTTTATCGCGCGTAGGAATGGCGTTTCCAATAATGAATGACACATACAAATGGTAATTTTGTATATTTTTCATGAGATTTTTATGAGTTTTCAGGAAATTTTAATAAGTGCAGGTTATTTCCATGAATTTTTCGTATATATTTTGCAATTAATAAGTACACATAAAATTAGCGCGGGGCCTATGAAAGCGCGGGGCCCACTGCGACAGCATAGGTTGCAGTGGCCTAAGACCGGCCCTGTTCCCACCCCGTAAACACAAACATAGGCTTGGCTGGTCACACTTGAAAGATTACCTCTGATGGTTTTCGATGTTTTCTTTAGTTCTTACAAAAGCTCCTTTCAGTTGTCTCCCTAGTTCTCTTAAGAAACTCAGGAACTCATTTACAACTTTTTTGTTCTTGTACAAAGTTATGTACCTTGTTGTCAAGATGACCCTAGGTGGACATTGACAGTAATTTTCCATTAGGACACGATTCTATCATGAGTAAATATGCGTACCGCGTGACAAGTCTAGACAAGGTTGTACAAGTTTGTGTTTAGTACACCAGGGTCAGTTTTTAACACAGAGCAATGAAGATCAAATTGTTTATCTCTTAATGAAGACTTGTCTCTACAGTCGATATTGGATATCTACATTAGTTTGTTTATCAATTTAACATTAAATTAAGTCTCATAGCTTATTGCAGTCATTACAGACGTTTCTTCAATAGAGAAGATAATTACGACTATAAAACGAAATAAGATGAACTTTTTGCCCTATGATATATTGAGAAATTAAATGTTTGTTATGTCTGATTGATGTGTTAAGTGTTCTTTTTTTATTTCATAGTTATATTCTATAAAATTTATGATCACTATTTAATTCCTCATATTTAAATGTATTTAGACTGACAGACAGATAGCAAGATAGGTAGATAGATAGATAAATAGATAGATAGATAGATAGATAAATAGATAGACAGACAGACAGACAGACAGACAGACAGATAGATAGATAGATAGATAGATAGATAGATAGATAGATAGACAGACAGACAGACAGACAGACAGATAGATAGATAGATAGATAGATAGATAGATAGATAGATAGATAGATAGATAGATAGATAGATAGATTGATAAATAGAGTTTGTGATTTTAATAGTCGTGTATTTATCACTATGACATGACATTACAAGAAATATGAAATCGAAAAAAAATATATATTTTTTTTTGAAAATTTATTTACTTGACATGGCTTTGGTAAATTCAAAGATAATAAGATGAACTAATTTTTAGTAAGGCATATCAAATTAATATTACTGTACATTCAACAATTAAAAATTTCCGTCAATATTTCGTATACCTATAGGTACTATGTCGATGACTTATGGAATCTTGAAAATGTTTTTAATAAAATTTTTCCTTTCTGAATCATCTGGTCCTGTTTCCTTAAAAAAAAAAAGAAAAAAAAGAAATAAATTTTGCTGTGCAAATTATAAGAAAAGAAAAAATCAAATGAAAATGAAAACAACAGATGAATAAAGTATCTTTGGATAATTTCATTTATTAATATGTAACGATGGACTAGTAGTTTGGTATGTGGCCCAGCATGTCGTTTGATGGTTTCGACTGTTATGGATGCTGGTGCCTTGTAAAAATATTTCTAAAATGTTTTCCATGTTTCACATGTTTCTTCAGAGTTGAAGATAATTTACTTCCTAGTCCTAATCTCTCACAGAATCACGAGGGATGGTAGCCGGCAGTGTTTTAACCATGGACCATCGAGAATTTGAAATGACAGTCTAGCACACATACCGCTTGACCGCCTTCTCCTGCCTTCCTTCTAATCTGAAGGAAAGTCCTAAACATGAAATTAATTAATATTTTAGAGCTAAAAGGGAATGTGGAAGAGAAGTTTCTATTTCAATGCTTTTTTCAATGTAATATAAAATTAAAGAGAGTGGCTACTAATTACCTTCATTATTTTTCATCCACTCCATAACTTTCCGTTTTGATAGTGGACATGTGACCCAATATCTGGAGATTATTGCAAATCCAGTTGGAATCCGGCAGACTGGACTGGAAAAGAGACAACAATAAGTGATGATATTTGACGCTGTGACAAATATTACAATTGAAGCTTATACAACTCAAAAGAAATTGATTTTAACAAACGAAATAATTGTATCTAGTACCATCTTCTTAGATTATATATTTAAAAATGCAATAAAATAATACATTCAAAATAAAGCATAATGTTCATAATATCGGGAAAAAATCTAGGAAGACAGCGGCCGCCCGCTTCATCATAACTACGTCAAGTCGACGCGAAGTGGGCGACTGCTGCCAATCAAGACAATAACTGAGTGGTACAAAATCTCGTTCGTAACTTACTCAGACTTTATCAACACCCACCTTTGATCAGGAAACATAAAAAAGGACCTGTGTGTAATCACTGAAGGAACTCATTATTTTGTGTCTGTTCTATTAATGTGTAAGTTTCTGTTGTGTTGTCTGTCTATGAGTAAAGAGTCCTTGCATTCACAACAAATTTCCATAAGGATCAAAGAAGTCTGCGTCTTAGAAGAATGAGAGGAGGATCCTAAAATCGAGATGCTACAGAAGAATTCTAGATATCATATACAAAGACCGAATCGCAATTGAGGAAACAGAAACACGCTGAAAATTGGACCCCAAGATGACCTGCTAAACACTGTCAAAAAGAAAAGCGCATGAGGCGCCCTGACCGCATTTCCCCGTGGCGGAGGCTGTTGAGGCCTAAGCAAGCTATTATAGCACAGTACAGAACAGGCCACTGTCCAATTGGCTTATATTTCTCACGGCTATGGGGAAATTTCGATTCACAGTGCCCCCACTGCGGATAAGAAGAGGAAACGGTGCCTCATATTCTGTTTGACTGTCCCAGACTTGCTGATCTCCCCCAGACTTGCTGATCTCCGTCTCGACAGGTCAAGGAAACCAACAATTCTCGACCTGTATGGTGACATGTATGCACTACGCAAGACAGCAGGGTTTCTGTCCAGGACTTTTGCAAGAGAGGAATTTGAGCCTCTTAAGCCCTCACTCAATTGTGGAGTTTAATGATGATGATTGAGGACAAAAGATGGAGAAAGACGGTCACCAGAGTATATGTGGTCCAATAGACAAAAGGAATACTTTAGGGGAAGAAGCGTGAGAAGAAAGTGGCGTTAAAGTTTACGACATTTTAATTTTGGTAGAATAATTAGAAACATAACAAAAGATAAATGTGAAGATAAAGACATACTTGTGGTTAGCCATTGTTTCACTCGTTTGCCATGCAATGAAACATCGTTTACAAAAACAGTGGTTACAATTCTCTTGGATACAGAAGTATGGATCCGTCTCAAGCTCAATGACTTTTTCCAGACAAATGTTGCATTCCATGTCTTGGCTTTGTTTCTTATGTTGTTCTAAGCAAGCCTAAAATAGAAGAGATAGTGGAGGTTGTAAAGTGTTGAGACACTTGTCTATTATATCTAGCTTTCAGAAGTTTTCATGTGGTCTTGATGTTAAATACTAGAAGATAAAAACAGAAAAAAGAGAGAGAAAGAGAAAAATTGATATAGAGAGATAAGAAAGAAAGAAAAAAAAAAGAGAGATAGAGGGATAGAGAGATAAGAAAGAAAGAAAAAAAAAAGAGAGATAGAGGGATAGAGAGATAAGAAAGAAAGAAAAAGAGAGATAGAGGGATAGAGAGAGAAGAAAGAGAGAGAAAAAGAGAAAAAAATAGAGAGCAGAAAAAGATTGAGAAGAAAAATAAAGAAGAAGAACAGACAGAAGAAAAGAGAACAAAAGATAGAGAGAAGAAAAGTGAAAAGAAAGAGAGAGAAGAAAAGAGAGGAAGAAAAGAGAGAAGGAAAGAGAGATGAAAGAGAGAGTAGAAAGAGAGAGAAAAGAAAACAAGAAAGCGATAGAGAAGAAAATTGAGAAGGAAGAAGATGAAGAAAAGACAAAAGAAAGAGAGCGAGAGAAGAAAAGAAACAAGAAAGAGAGAGAAGGAAGAAAAAAAGAGAAGAAAGAGAGAGCTTGAAAAAGAGAGAAGAGAGAAGGAGAGACGAAAGAGAGAAGAAAGAGAAAGAGGGAGAGTCTTAGGGATATCGGATATTTATGTTTCGTCTAATTTCTGTAAAAAAAATAACAAACTAATTTTAAACTAAATTTTTTCGTATTAATAAATTGGTAGCAACAATTGTGAGAAATAGAGAGGGAAAGTCGGATGATAAAAGTTAAATGTATGTCTATTTCTTGTCGCTTTGGAATGTTTATATTATTGAAAAGAAAATGTGCACATGCGCACAAGTGATCTATCATTACTTACATTAAAATGTAAACCTGGATTATTGGGATTTATTCTATGCGTATGACACATATGGCAAATCCGACCATGCAGATATGGACAGTCATCATCACATTCGTCCGTATCGTTGTGAGGACAGAGCTGCTTCCGACGATCGATAATTTCCTTCTTAGGCATGGAAACTTCTTCTGGTAAATTTCTATCAACTTCTGTTTCTGATTCACTGTTTCCTATAAAACACATTTATAACAGAAATAAATTACATTTACTTTTATGTGTGCTTCAGTTACCTTTTTTTTTTTTTTTTTATCGTATTTCCCATTAGACAAGGGAGATTATTCACAAAAAATGCGCCTAAAATTCAACGTTATAACAAAGGAGTAGAGCGAATTAATAAAATATGTCTGCATCAGAATAAAATATGCCCCATGTTTCATAGGTCTCTCGGTAATTCTAGGCATAAATTACTAAATTATAAAACATTATAACTTTTATATAATATCAGGGTTTCGGTTGTCTTCTTATTTTCAGGACCTCCAGGGAATCTCCTAAAGTTACAAAATATACCAAAAAGTCCTAGAAATCTGAAATTATTTTCATCTCCTGAAAATGCAAAATATACCAAAACGTTGTTGAAATTTAAAATTATTAAAATCTCCTGAAATTTTATGAATTTTTTTTTGAAAAATATAAAAAAAAATGTCATTTTGGGTTGCCAATTCTACCCTCAATTATAAAAAAATACGAAAAGCAGCATTGTCAGCTTTCATTTTTAATAAAAATGTATTTAAAAGACATTTTTTTCCAATACCAAATACTAACATTGATATTATGATTATCCATAACCAAACTAGGCCCCGCGTCATCAGTCTTACATAGGGCCACGAAAATATTAGCGTTGGGAGCATTGTAAATGAAAAACACACGAAACAAAGTTTACTATTGACAATGAAAAGAAAAAAAACTAAAGACAACCTTACCTTCAGCTCTAGCCATAGTATTATTATTAATCTGTAATGTAGATTGATTGCTAGAAGCTATGGAAGACTCTGGAACTGTCCCCGATGGGATATTTAGAGATAACTGGGATGTGTTTGGTACAGTGCTAGACATCAAGTAAGGTGGATTATTTGAAGATAGTAAATTGCTGGACGGCGTAGATGACGGCTGTGTTGAAAATGTTGACCCATTTGAAATCACATCCAGTGTCTGGCGAATTTCTGTCAGATCGTTTAACGGCATCGCGTTGTTGATCCGCTGAGGTGCACTTGTTGAGGTCCTCGTTTCAGAAGGTATAAGGTTATTGATCCTGTATATCCCATTATTTGGATCAGGTAAGGCTGCTGTTTCAGGTGTGTTCTGGCTGTGCAGACCTTCAGATGTGTCTGGTGATGCCCACGTCCTACTGTTGTAAGGAATCAAATAACCAGTGTTAAGATTTTTTAAAAAAGTTTGAAAAAATTATTTTTGATTTTCGTAAAAGTACTATAAAAGTATTTCCTGCCCGGTCACTTCATCCCCTTGTCATTTCACCTCCCTGTCATTTCATCTCTGGTCATTTCATCCCCTTTTATTTTCATCATCTGATAATTTTATCTAACAAATAGTAATTGTAAAAATCATGAAATAAGCATATATTTTTTTAAATATATTCATTTTTTATTTAAATGACAAAAAGTATAACACAGTAGATAATATTAAAATTAAATGTCATTATGAGCTATTAAAATTTAACATGTATAAACATAGAGGTAATGTAAACAAAAGTTATCCTGATTTAGGTGAAGTCAGCTTTTATTAGAAAAAAAAACCCACAAAAAAAAAAAACAAAAAAAAAATTATTTCCAGGCTAAAAGTGACGTGCTCAACTTCAAGAAAGAGCGATTGAAAAATAAAATAAAAAGTGAAACATGGTCGTACTTTCACCACACATTGTCCTAAGTTATCAGCGGAACGGTCATAATTATTCTAATCGCAATTCTTTATTACAAAGATTTCACTACTTGGCCTTTGTTGATAAGTTATCAGCGGCATGGTCATAATTATTCTAATAATCGCACTTCTATCTCTCAAATGATTTTCACTACTTCCACCAAACCTTGGCCTTTGATCATTATGTCATACGCAGGATAATATTATAATATTACATCCCCCACATCCAATAGAAGCACTATAGCTAAGTACACACCCAAATGTACAATATATTATAAGATTTCTCATCAAGAATGCAAAGTGAAAGAGGAAACACTATAAACGCATTAGTAACATGTCAAAAAAATGTTAAAAGCATTCTACATAATCATTTATAGGCCTATATTAGATGAAATGAGGATTAAAAGTCAAAGCCTTAACAGCGCAATTAACAATGAAAAAAGAAAAAAAATTTAATCGGGGATGAAATGACCGGGGTTAAAATGACCGGGGTTGAAGCGTGACCTCCGTGAAGGTGCCGGTTGAATTGACGGGGGTTGAAATGACCTGTCACTTTAAAACTATTACACCCACGCACTCAGCAAATACTGTTAGTGTAAATAAATGTGTCAAAAAGTTCATTCTTTCTTTAAATCAATAAATATGTTTAATCGATTTTAAGTGTGGTGTAGGATATTGACAGATATGTTTAAGATTTGATTTATAGTTAATGTGCTTAGCTTCCAAATATCACATGTAAAACTTGCCTCGGAGAAACTCAGTCAGGATGTTTTAGCGCAATAGATTTAAACCATATAATAATAATATGTTAATATTACACTAACTACATCTAAGAGATACAGAGACAAATTAGAGATTGAGATTAGAGACATTTAAATATAGATCAATATTGTGTAATATTAACATAAGTTGTGTTCTAAAAAAAAACAAGTACTTCCTTTCTGACATTGCGAACTATAAGTCAAATGATGTAAAGTTTACCAAGGACCAATATCATTTCCTTTTCCCAATTAATGTCAGGTACCCATTAGAGAAACAGGAGCGTCCTAAAAATCCCAAAGTTCAAAATCCCTCCCATCATTTAAAAAAACGATGCGCTTTATGACTTAGCCACAACGCCCAATTAATTGTAGTCTACGTCGTTTAATTTTTTTAAATATTCTTTTAAAGACTAAAACAAAGGTTATACAAAACAGAACTTAAATGCATTTTTTATCTATAAGAAACGTAAAACACTATGTAGGGAATAGTTATTTAAGTTTTATAATTTAAAAAATCAAAAGATAATTAATTCTAAAAAAAAAAAAATGTATGTAAACCAATTACCTTTGATAAGTCCTATTTTGAATGCACCGAGCACAGACATAACCTTGCCTTCTTGAATGATCTCCACCTTCAGCCATTGTGTTTGAATTGAAACTATAAGTATATCCAAATTAACAGTCGATGAAAATTGTAGTAATTAAAAACTTCAGTATGTGGTAGAGTTAAACCGATCAGACCGCTGGACATGTGAGCATGGTTTAAATAGGCGCGGACAAACCAACGTCAATCTATTGTTTGAGGGTGATGGGTATTTAGTTAAACTTCTAGTTGACTACCACATTGGTGTGTGTGTATAATGGGAGAGGGGGTAGAGTTAGTACACCTGGGCTAGCTTCATTGACTTGGACAAATCCGAAGTCCATCTATTCTGTAGGGGCTAGACCATCTTAGCGTGACTAACTTGGCACTTACGTGAACTGATTGTGTAACCACTGATAGCTATTTCAAAGAACATTAACTAAAAAAAAAAAAAGCGAAGCTTTTATTGAATAGACATTCAGGTCGTGTGTAGTTTTTTTCAACTTGACAATATGGTTCTTCTTGTAGGGAGTGTACAGTTATTCACCTTGGCAATATGGCCGATTTGAAGCTAAAAAAGACACAAATTACACATGTAACTACTAGGATCTGCTCCTTAACATAACACATGTGTTTTGAAACTATGGAAACAACTATTGAAATTTTATTGTAAATTTAAATCGCTATAATTAGATGTTATTATAAAATACCTAGGTTGTAACTGAAGATACTTATCTTTTAAAATGTTTAACACAAAATTTGCACACACAGTGTAATCAAATGAATCCTGCTTAATACAATACCTTTATTTAAGTCTGAACTTCGAGGGACCTGGAACCATAAACCTAAAACCTGAACGGACCCTAATCTCTAAATTGTCTCTAAAGATTTTCGTACAAAGCATTAATGTACAATCATGATTTTCTAAATGTAGACAAAGATGTATATGACCACACCGGAGTCCTGGTTAGTACTACATAGTGCTTTCTGGTGTGATTTTATGATCGGGGGCCTTTCGGACATTGGTAAAAAAAAAAAACAAAAAAAAAATAATTTATTTCTGGCTTCTGAAAGAAATCCTTTGCTTGTGCCATTGGCTCTAAGCCGCTAAGGACTTAATGTAACTGTTAGTAGCTGATTTATCAAGAAAAAAAAGTATTTATGTGTAACTTTTATTATCAATTTACCGAATGGAATGTACAAATGTTTGTTATGAAATCTGATTATTTTTATTTAATCTCCCTTTGATTTAAATATTATTTTAAATAGGGTTTATATCTATGGAAATAACTGCTTGAACAGATATTTTTTAAAATTAAACAGTTAACCTCCAGCAGAACCAATGTAGAATTGAAACTTAGTATACAACACAATGTGATGAAATCAGTTTTTTAAATAGATTTTTAGTTTGTGAGGTCTAAACATCGCAAATATCTAATGGTAAACTTTTATGACTAGATTTACATCTATTAGAAACGTGGCAGAGGCAGAAGGCCGAGCACATCGGGGACCCCCCGCCATCTGTTTTTTTTTTATTCAATACAAAGCAGCTATCATTTATTCCCTAGTTGGCTGAAGTCTAGGAACTCTTTCTCAACTAATTTTATGTACATATTTGCCAGATGTAAAAATGCCCCCCACCCCAAAATAATATGTTTGAAAAGAATTAAACAATTATTTCTTGACCATACGACATTCGGATTTATTTGTATCCTTTTTGTGGTTGCCATCCCTTAAATCCGGGCCATGTACACACATTTAACCGAATTCACTTAAGGGAGATTCTCTTACCATGTTTAACAGCGGCTAGCAAAAGGGGGGATATGTCAAAAGAAAGTTTTTACAATCTTTATTTAGAGGTGGGAGGGACAATACATGTTTTTCTCAATAGCAGCAATCGAATTAGTTGTCGTGGTAGATCTCCCCTCATATACCTTGGCAATCCACGTGTAAACTGACGTCACGAAATAGACATCTTCCAAAATACTTCAGACAATGTTGAAACAAATATTTTCACCAACTGATAGGTTCACAAATGTCGTGAAATATTGGCAGTGAGACGAAGGAAAGAGCTATACATTTAACTAGATCTCATGAGTCGAAGATTATTGACAAGGCTATCTCTACATCCTGTATATCTCTACCTCCTGTATATCTCTACATCCTGTATATATCCCTTTTTTTTGTGCTTCTCGATGTTCAACAAAATATTAATAAAACAAATTGTACACGTGTGTGTGTGTTTAAACTTTAGTACTAGCATAATTTCAAATACAGCTTTGGGATAAGGTATTGATGAATGGTACCATGTTTGCCCTCTAAAATGATGTCTCTGGTATTAACAAAACCAAGCAGACCAACTTGACATTTTCAAGAAGACTTGCATCAAACATTGCAATCAACCATTCTACATGTCACAACCCAGGACCCCAGTTTGTTGCGCTACAGTCCATGGAGGGCTCTAGCCAGCTTCAACACATCCCTCCTCTTAGATCTCTTTTGGGCCTTTCGTCTACACGCCCTGACCTGTTGTAGCTCTGATTTAGTCACAAATGGTAGTATTTAAATAATTAATAATAAAAAAAATAATAGAATAGAGAATGAGACTTTAATGAATAAAAATCAACTATCTATGGGCATTGTGTATGAGGAAAGAAAATGATACTGTACATATACATTTAAGCTATATGCTTATTATCTCTCTCTCTCTATATATATATATATCAGGGGTTCTCAACCTGTGGGTCGCGACCCCCTTGGAAGTCGATTGACGATTTGCCAGGGGTCGCCAAAGACCATCGAAAAAATGGATTGTTATTGTCTATATATATTGCTGTATGTGTGTGTGGGGGGGGGGGGTCGCGGCAGAGTGGTGGATTGTAAAAAGGGGTCGCCGAGTATAAAAGGTTGAGAACAGCTGCTCTCTCTCTATATATATATATAAATATATATATATATATATATATATATATATATATATGTTTGGTAATTTCTTTTTCCATATCTACCCACATACACGCTTTGTAAAAAATACTTTTATAATTTAATTACATGAACTGGGAAATGGTTTTCAATACCCTCGTATCATTAATTTATTTTTTAAAAATTGGAATGTTGTATTTTTTTTTTTGCTTAAAATTACAACAAATATTGAAATAGTGCTACTATCTTAACGATAACTGCCAATACGACAATGTACAGTGTGTTTATGTCTTTGTGTTTATTTTTTTTAAAATAATTTTTTGTATCATTTTATAACAATGTTTCATTTGTAGATCTAGTTTTACTCGTCCCAATATTTTTGTTTCCTCAATTTGGATGTTAACCATTCTAACATAGTATTTATACAGACACACAGGCTTCCCTTCCCACCCCGTACTAGCATATATAGGCTTGGCAGGTCAGCTGGTCACACCTGAATGGTTTCCACTGATATCTTACGATGTTGTTGTTTTTTTTTACCCCATTGCATCAGTTGTCCCCCGTATTGGTTAAAGTTAATCAGGAGTTCATTAAAACATTCTCCTTGTACTTCTGAATGTACCGTCTTGACGTGATGCCTTGAACAATGACGTACCAATGGTGTAAATCATAGACACGGAGCTAGAGAGCACACTGTACATTCACTCGTGTGGCCTTGTCAGTATGAAGTTAAAATAAAATCTCAATGTTTGCATGTTCTTCTTTTTATAATTACAAACATTCAACGTTTCATACAATATAATTTTCTTTTCAATTAATCTTGAGTTTATTGTTTTTTTAAACATGATGCTAACAAAAAGTGAACTATTGTGCTGGCCTAAAATGAATACGGGTGTGAAAAAAAAAGACTATAGCACATACATTATCATCATCAAACTTTTCGAATTTCTTGCCATATACTGTGTACCCTAAGATAAAAACCCATTGGTAATGCGTAATACATAACTATCCCAATACAGGTCAAAGAGAAGTAGAATATTAATGATAATGACCTTTGCGTTCCACAAACATTTCAAAAGTCGTGTCACGCGAGAGTAAGCGAGACGAGAAAAGCGTGTGGGGGAATTTAGTGGTGCTGAATTTTTTTTACGTGAGCAAACAATTTTAATATAAGTGGCACGCTTGGTACAATGTGCGCTTGTAAACATTTCAAAATGTACAAGTTAACAAATCTTGATGCTAAAGATTTTAGTGCAACTAAAACCAATAATGATCAGTGGCTGTTTATATGTAATTTGTAAAGCAGATCTCTGTAATATATCATTTTAATTGGTGTCTTTAATAAACAGCCTTCATTGGAGGGCTTCTAATTTATAATAAAAAAAAATATGTTCCATTTCTAATCATTATACTGAGTTAAATCTTTTTACACTCAAATAAAAATAAATCAGACGTTTTGATAGATAGATAGATAGATAGATAGATAGATAGATTGAAATATATTTTTTTTATTTCTTTGCTATTACAAAGGCATAGCTTATATAGATTGATACTTTAAAATTTATTTTTAAAACTTTATGTGTCTATCTTTTTCTCTCTCTCACCCTTTCTCTCTCTCTATTTGTTTGTAAGTCTATCCAATACAAAAATGAATTCTGACAAATTAATCCAATAACAATGACTTAGCTACGACAGTGAAATTCAAAATATGAAGTATTAAAAATTAAATATGTAATACATTGTCTCTGTATAAATGTGTTAATTTGTTTATCTTACACATACACACTTGAGCTAAATCACACATTTACAGGTCTAAACTCCTATTCATCTCTGAGGCGGCTTAAGGCTGCACCTTCAATATGGTCACGGAGGTCACGCTCAAGGCACTGCCTCAATAACAAAGGGACGATGGTCAGTGGCGGCTAAGTTAAAAAAAAAAAGGAAGCTGATTTCTTTAGAGCGATATTGTTTATTTAGAAGTGGGAGCATGATCAGACGATGTATCCTTGTCTCAGTAGCTGTAATCAGCGGCTCCAAGGTGGTCGTTTAATAGACATCACCTCAAACGACTCGGACAATTCAATCCTCGTGCGAATTGACGTCAACCACTAGACCACCCTCACGTTTCCGATTTTTGGGAAGGAAATATTTGACCAACTGAAAGTCTTTCATCACTTGAAGCAGCGACATGAAAAGAGACCCAAGTTCAACTCGATCTATAAACCTGAAGAGAAATAAAAGTACATCTCTTTAACTTCCCCCCCCCCCCCCATTTGTTTGAGAATGTTTCTTGCTTTTCAACAGCATAAATATTAATGCAACCTTTATTTTTTTAAATCAATTTTTCTCTACAACAAATTTGATTGAATACAATCATACGTAGCTTATCTATTTAAGTTTGAATACAATCATACGTAGCTTATCTATTTAAGTTTGACTGAATACAATCCTACGTAGCTTATCTATTTAAGTTTGATTGCTAAAAGAAATGAGTTGAATATTAATTAGAAAATATTTTTTGTAAATAATTTTTTTTCAAAACGCTTATACAACTATTTAAATACTTATCTTTTCTTGTAGGGACAATTTCAAAACGACATGTTTAGCCTATTGATAATTGAATCATTTTGTTAAGATCATTCTCAGTTTAAAGGTTATAGTTCATGTTTTTAGATTTATCGCGTTGCAAATTTACAGGTCTTTGAACGAACGTCAACCCCATGTCATGTTTGATAAAGCCATCTATGTAACCCGATGACTCCCCTACACTTTATACAGTGGAGACGGCAATAGAAGAATTCAAAAAACAGAAAGCGCCTGGTTCTGAAGGTATCCAGCAGAGGCCCTTCAAATGTGTCAGTGTTGATCTCAAACGCACTTCTTCGCTGTATGCTGGGACGCTACCATCACATCACTGTACACAAAATGCGACAACTCAAACTGCTCAAGTTACCACCGTGCCGTATTAATTTACTGCGAGAAAATTCCCTCACCGACTATCCTATATCCATAATAAGCGATGTTCTATCTTATAGTCAATGTGGTTCTAAGCTGGTAGGGAGATATCGGACATATTTTTTGTTCATCATAATGCTTACAATCAAACATGTTTTCTTTGTCATATTTAGGATATTTCCCATCGTGTTATAACACAAGCTAGTTATCTTGTCAGGATATTATCGAATATTTTAATACATTATAATGGCTATACAATAATTTTCAGGTGTTCATAGCTGATAGAAAATAACAAAAAATATAAATAGGACGATGGCTATTGAGGCGATGGTTTTATGGAAATGTTACCAAAGGTTTCTGTCTTGTAATAACTGTCCTAATGGCTAATACTTAATCAAGGGAAAGATGTATTAACGTCGAGGGTATTTTGTAATCATCAGATATGTTAGTGCTTACACTGTTATATACGTAGCAACTAGTATAATAAGGTTTCTGCGCTTTTCTACGTATAAAGACTAGGCTGAAAAGCATCATAACACCAGACCACTTATGAGATTTTATGTTGAAAACTTGTGACAAAGACGTTTATAAGCAATTGTTATGGACACAAGAATAAAGTATCTTTAAAAGAGAAGTATGTTTATGAGGGACCGTCTTATCCCTGGGATATAAAGCACCATATTGTGAATTTGCATCATTTAAAATTATTTTTTTTTAATGTTTTAGTTGTTACTTGAACTTGAAATATTGTAATAACATAATTAAGATTGTGATTGTTCGGTAGATTTTATTTCTTTACCTTTCCCACCCCGTAAACACAAACATCGACTTGGCTGGTCACACTTGAATAATTTCCTCTGATGATTTGCGATGTTTTCTTAGTTCTTACAAAGCTCTTTTCAGTTGTCTCGCTTGTTTTCTTAAGATAATCAGGAAATCATTCACACTAATTTTGTCGTACGAAGTTATGTACCTTTTT
This sequence comes from Biomphalaria glabrata, assembly GCF_947242115.1. Classification (NCBI taxonomy): domain Eukaryota; kingdom Metazoa; phylum Mollusca; class Gastropoda; family Planorbidae; genus Biomphalaria; species Biomphalaria glabrata. The sequence goes on from NC_074714.1 coordinate 14,539,342, forward strand.
GGCAAGATGACACTAGGTGGACAAAAGAACACGTGATTCTATTTTGAGGAAATATGCGCACCTCAAGATATGTTTAGACAATGTTATACAAGCTGGTGTTTAGTACACCAAAATCTGATGTTAACACAGGGCTTTAAAGATTATATTATTTATCTCCTAAAGCAGACTTGTTTCTACAGTCGTTATTGGATATTTAGTTTGTTTATTAAGTTATTAATAAATTAAGTCTCATAAATTATTGCATACATTACATACGTTTCTTCAATAGAGAAGATAATTACGACTATAAAACGAAATAAGATGAACTTTTTGCCCTATGATATATTGAGAAATTACATGTCTGTTATGTCTGATTGAAGAGATGAAGTGTTCGCTTTTTTTTATTGAGTTATATTCTATAAAATTTATGATCACTATTTAATTCCGCATATTTAAATTTATTTAGACTGACAGAGAAGTATATATATATATATATATTTAGCTAGATAGCAAGATAGATAGATAGAAAGAGTTTGTGATTTTAACAGTCATCGTATTTATCGCAATGACAGGACAGTAAATATGATGGAAATATGAAATCAAATAAAAAAATACATGTTTTATTTTATAATTTATTTACTTTACATGGCTTTGGTAAATTCAAAGATAATAAGCTTAATAAATTTATAGTAAGGCATGTCAAATTAATATTACTGCACATTCAACAATTAAATAAAATATTTCCGTTAAGATTTTGTATACGTATAGGTAATATGTCGATTACTCATGGAATGTTAACAATGTTTTTAACAAATGTTTCCTTTCTGAATCATCTGGTCCTGTTTCCTTAAAAAGAAAAAAAAGAAAAATATAAATTTTGCTGTGCAAATTATAAGAAAAGAAAATCAATTAAAAATAAAAAATTGTTTTGATAATAATTTGTTTATTCACAAGAAAAAAACAACAAATGAATATAGTATCTTTTGTTAATTAGTAGTTTGGTATGTTGTCTAGAATGTCGTTTGATGGTTTCGACAGTTATGGATGCTGGTGCCTTGTTAAAATGTTTCTTAAATGTTATACATGTTTCGGATGTTCCTTCAGAGTTTAAATAATTTACTTCCTAATCAAAACCTCACACAGAATGGCGGGGAATGATAGTGGGCAGTGTATAAACCATGAACCATTGAGAATTCGAAATGACAGTCCAGCACACACTACCGCTCGACCGAAACATGTAATCAATCGATATTTTATAGCAATGAGGGAATGTACAAGAGTAGTTTCTATATGAATGCTTTTTTTTTCAATGTAACTTGAAATTAAAGAGAGTTGCTACTAATTACCTCAATTGTTCATATCCGCGAAATCCTCTTTCGAATACTCAATAAGCTTCTTTTTTGATAGTGGACATGTGATCCAATATTTGGTGCCTATTGCAAATCTGGAGTGAATCCGACAGACTGGGCAAGCTCTGAAAAAGAGATAACAAGTGATAATATTAGACGGTGGGACAAATATTACAATTAAAGCTTATTCAACTCAAAAGAAATTGATTTTAACAAACATAATAATTGTAATCAATATGTGTAAGGTTCTAATGTGTTGTATATATATATATATATGAAAAAAAAGTCGTTGTGATCACAACAAATTTCCATAAAGATCAATAAAGCAGTCTTTGTCTTAAAAGCAAGTGAGGAGGATCATAGAATCGAGATGCTACAGGAGGATTCTAGATATTATATGCAAAGACGAAATCACAATTGAGGAAACATGATCACGCTGAAAATTAAAATCCAAGATGACCTGCTGAACGCTGCCAAAAAGAGAAAGACAAACCAAAACAATATTTCCTCCTTAGGACTGACTAAGACTTGTTTTAAGGAGCAGTGCAAAGGAGAGACAGAAAACGATGAAAAGACAACTTTGAAGAATAGACGGTTCTGTCATTGACAACTTTTCTATTCAGGACAAAAATGTCCAAAAAAAAAACACTCCGTGGAGTCTGGGAGCGCATTAGGAGACCTGACCACACTTTCCCGTGGTGGAGGCTGTCCATGCATGATCAAGCTATTATAGCATATTTTAGGACAGGTAGCTGTTATGTTGGCTCATAATTCTAACAGATATGGGCAAATGTATGTGCCTATTATTCTATTTGACTGCCCCAGACTTGTTGACCTCCATCTCGACAGGTATGGGAAACCAAAAAATCTTGACCTATATGGTGATATGTATGCACTACGCATGACATTAAAGTTTACAACATTTTATTTTTGGTAGAATAATTAAGAACACAACCAAAGGATAAATGTAAAGAAAAAGACATACCTATGGTTAGCCATTGTTTTATTCTGCCGCCATTCAAATAAACACATTAAACAAAAACAGTGGTTACAATTCTCTAGGATACCGAAGCGACTAAGAGTTTCCAGCTCAGTGACTTTTTCCATACAAATGTTGCATTCCATTTCTTTACTTTGTTTCTTATGTTGTTCTAAGCAAGCCTAAAATAGAGCAATTAGTAGACGTGGTAAAGTGTTGAGACACTTGTCTATTCTATCTGATTTTCTGAATTTTTCAATACTACAAAAAAAAAAGGAAAGAGAAAGAGAGAAAGAGTGATAGAGAAGAAAGAGATAGAGAAAAGAACAGAGAAGAATGAAAGAGAAGAAATAGAGAGAAGAAAAAGAGAGAAGAAAGAGTGAGAAAATAGAGAGAGAAAAGAAAACGAAAAAGAGAGAAGAAATAGAGCAAGTGAGGAAAAGAGACAAGATAGAGAGAGAGAGAGAAGTAAAAAGAATAAACAGAGAAAGAAGAAAGATAATTAGAGAAGAAATGAGAGAAGAAAGAAAGAGAGTCTCTTTTAAACTAATTGTTGTCTTAATAAATTGGTAGCTACAATTTTGAAAAATAATAAATGGAAATTGGATGATATAGGTTTAATGTATGTCCATTGCTTTTATCTTTAGAATGCTATTATTGGTGAAAGAACTGACAGAGATACCCTGCTGCTGCTATATCGGAGTCTAATCCGCTCCAAGTTAGACTATGGATCAATAGACAGACTATTGCCTCTGCCACCTATTGAGAGTGGCAGGATCGGTGAGAAGCTGAGACCCACAACAAATTCAGACACTTTGTGGCAGATGTCCGCCCACATCTGACAAGGCGTGGAAGCACGACCATATCCAGACATAGTATTAGCCACACCTATATCACGCCAAAGATTTTTATTGAATTATTAAATTTTTTACTAACTTTACTATTTTAACTGTGAATAGACCTTGTATTTAATGACTTAACTAAATAAAGTTTAGCGCTTGTGATATAAAGGGAGAGTAACCTTTTAGGGATTACGGACACGACATGGCCTAAAGTGTGCCGATGTGCCAAAAACTCAAAACTCAAACTCTGAAAAGAACAAAAATTATGAGCAATCTGCCCACAATCGAATTATCATTACTTACATCAGCATGTAATTCTGGATTATATGGATTTAATCTATGTGTAAGGCACAGATGGCAAAGGCGGCCATGCCTATATGGACAGTCATCATCACATTCGTCCTTATCGTTGTGAGGACAGAGCTGCTTCCGACGATCGATAATTTCCTCCTCAGGCATGGAAACTTCTGGTAAATTTCTATCAATTTCTTCTTCTGATTCACTGTTTCCTATTGAAAAAATTAACAGAAACCAATTACAATTACTTTTAATTTGAGCTTCATTGGCTTACTCTTTTTTGTTAAATATCGTATTTCCCTATTGACAAGGGACATCTAGAATTTAACGTTATTACAAAGGAGTAGAGCTACTTAATAGAATATGTCTACATCGAGATTAATTAGGCCAACTATGCTGCCGCAGTGGGCACCGCTTTTTCATAGACCCCGCGATAATTCTAGATATAAATTATTCAGTTTTAAAAAATTATAACGTATATAAAATCCCGTTAAAACTCTTCAGAAAAGTAGATAAAAATGACTGTTTTTAGCTGCTAATTCTAATTACGATTTTTTAAAAAAAGGCAATGTATTCTTTCATTTATTAAAAATGTATTGCAAAGACGAATTTATTTTTCAATACAAAATCTTAACTTTGACAATATGATTATCCCAAACCAACTTGGCCCAAGGTAATCAGTTTCACATAAGACCCCGCAAATGTTAGGGCTTGCCCTGAGAGCGTTGCAAACGGAAAACAAACGAAACAAAGATTACTATAGACAATGAAAAAAGAAACAACCTAAAGACAACCTACCTTCAGTGTTATCCATAACTCTAGCCATGTGTTCATTGGTATTATTAGTAAATTGTAATGCAAATTGGTTGCTAGAATCTATGGAAGACTCTTGAACTGTATCCGATGGCATATTTAGAGATAACTGAGGTGTGTTTGGTGCAGTGCTAGACATCAAGGACGGTGAATTATTTGAAGATACTAAATTGCTGGACGGCGTAGATGACGGCTGTGTTGCAAATGTCGACCCATAGTTTGGTGCAGTGCTAGACATCAAGGAAGGTGGATTATTTGAAGATACTAAATTGCTGGACAGCGTAGATGACGGCTGTGTTGGAAATGTTGGCCCGCTGTTTGGTGCAGTACTAGACATCAAGGAAGGTGGATTATTTGAAGATAGGAAATTGCTGGACGGCATAGATGATGGCTGTGTTGGAAATGTTGACCCACTTGAAATCACATCCAGTGTCTGACGAATCACTGTCAGATCGTTTAACGGCATCGTGCTGTTGATCCGCTGAGGTGCACTTGTTGAGGTCCTTGTTTCAGATGGTATAAAGTAATTGATCCTATATATCCAATTATTTGGATCAGGTAAGGCTACTGTTTCAGGTGTGGTCTGGCTATGCAGACCTTCAAATGTGTCTGGTGATGCCCACGTCCTACTGGAGGGAGGCGTGTAGGATCTTATCTCCGCTGGTCCTCTTGCTGGGCTGGGTCTAGAGTATGTGCCATTATACATCTGACCATAAGTATTTCTGAAGATTGGTGTTGCGTATGATGGAAGCACATAGGAACTCATTTGAGTCTGGAATGATCCAGAAGGGTATTGATTGTACAAATGATTAGGAGAACCTGCAAAGGTTAAAGCAGCTGAATACGTGTATGAATTCATAGGATAAGAAGATCTTCTTTGGTTTGTTGTCACAGTATTATCTCTAAAAGCAGAACTGTTGGAAGGAATCAAATAACCATTGTTAAGTTTCAGTTAAAGAAAGTTTTAAAATCTTTTTTATCTTCGTTAAACTGTAGATTTGAAACACTTAGCAAATACTGTTATTGTAATGAATTGTTTCAGTAAAAAAACAAGATATGTTTGTTGGACTACAACTAATGGGTTAAAATTGCGCGTTGTGTGCTAATAATGGCTTTTTCGATAAAATGAAGAAATAAGTTAGAAAAACAAGGTTACAAAGCTAGTTTGTGTGGAAACGCAAACTCAAATCGGCCCTCAAAGTGATCCACCCAAAGCAGGTAAAAATGCAGATTTTAATATTTTCAGAAAGAATATCAGAATGAAATTGTATCAAAGGCTAACGACAAAGAAAACTGGAGAAAGAAGGTTCAGAGAACTTATGTGGTGCTCCAACGATACAGCAAACAAAATATAGGTGAAAGTAAATGTGAAGTTAGATTTGAACCTGGCCTAAATGATGTCTTATAATGATTATCTAATTGGTAAAATTGTTTTGTAAATGGTCAATCTCTCATTAACATCCCCCCCCCCCGCCTTTTTTTAAAGAATTTTCGACCAAAAATCTAAAACCATTTGTATAAATGTGTTTAAAATATGGTAATCGATTATATACCTTACTAAATAGCCTCCAGTGTTTGTAACTATTAATAGTGAATAGTTGTAAAAAAAAAGTGTTTTTTAATGATAAAATTGCTTGATTTTCGCTTTTAGATAAGAGATAGCCCTATCTTTACTAGTTTACGAGATCTAAACGGGACAGACGGGTTGACAGACGGACAGATAAAACACAAAAAACTAATAGCTTCTTTTTCCTTTTCGGGGGAGGGGAAAATTTATTAAAAATTCAGAGGCCAGATTAACGTGTTGGCTAGGTGGGGTGGGGGGTGTTAGTCGTTGCAATTCGGGCCTTCCATTGAACGATTTTTGGTTCCGGGACAAAATAGACATATTTTAACTTTTTAACTTGTGAAACATCACTATCACCCAGTATAGCAGCAAATGGCTTGTTTTCTCATCCCTTTAGCAGACGGAGCTTTTAAAATTTTAATCTATATTTTAAAATATTTTGTACTAAGTTTTTGAAGATAAAAAATTACAGAAAAAGAATAAATTTGAATGAGTTCTTACTAATTGAAATACATTCATTACATACGTTTGGTTACTTGTTAAATTTAAGAAAGGTCTAGATTGGAAGATTTGAAGATAAGTAGCCAGGAAATAAGAACGTGGATTTCTCTCAAGAGTTTAGCATAAATGTCTAATAAATATAGATCATACACATGTTTTATATTAACTAAAAATTAAGTTATGGGATTTTTAACGAAATCTGCTTCAAACGTGTTTATTGTTGGGAGACATGAGGTTTGAATTCAAATCCCGATAGAGGAAGATATTTTTTTTTAATAAGACGAGTCCAAGAACTCTATGGAAAAAGTTTCTTAGACAAACCCTCCAAAGAATTGTCCCACAAATAAATAAAAGGCAACAAGCATGCTTTATCCGGAGTGATTAAACAAGATATACAAAAACAGAGACCTTTGCATATGTTTAAGTATTGTTAAGTATTTTATCTATAACCTAAACTTTTTTTTAATGAAGCTCACTTTTAATAGTAATAAATTAAACCTTTATCCTTTCTTTAGCTCTTTTAATTAAATTTTCAAACAAAGACATATGTTTAAACATCAATTACTTTTAAAGTTAACATAGAAATAACGAACTTATTGATGTTATGAAGTAGTTGATTAATGTTATATCTATCACTGTATAGATAACATTTTTAGGTTTTAACATTTTTCGATTTTAGGTTGGAGAGCTTCGTAAAAATATAAATAGTGTTTCTTTAACTTAAAAAAAAAAAAGAATCTATAAAACACTACAAGGTTAAACAAATAAATGTTCAAAATATTGTTATGCTTTTAGTCAAGAAAAGAAAAATAATGAGGAAAAAAAAACTCAGGAAAGGTTGACTCTAAGTTGGAGTATATATAAAAAGATACAGTGTAAATAAACTTAAAATTAGAAAAAAAAATATACATCAGTCCTTAACTTCATGAATTTACTTAATGTTAAAAATGGAGAAAAATAGAGTTTGGAACTAAATTGTATCCTTTTTGTCTTATTGAATTTTTTTATTTAGAATGAGATAAATCGTGTACAAATATAAACTTAAAGTGATTGAAACTAAATGTTTGACATAAAGATTTATAAAATTACTTAAGGTCAACGTATATAAGTTTAATGAAAATAAAGTAAAAAGAAAATGTTTTAAATGAAATATATTTATATAAAGAGTACAGTAAAAATCAATTACCTCTGATAAGTCCAGTTTTGTATGCACTGAACACAGCGACAAGCTGACATTGATGTTTCTTGTCCACTCTCAGCCATAGTGTAGAAATAACACAAACTGTTAACTATAAACAAAGAAATACTAATGAGAAATAATAACACTTCGAAAAGAGAATCCAAAATGTGGAGAAATTCACCGCGCTAAGATGTAGATCTTCTCAAGTTGATTCGTAAGAAGTCAAACAGCTGGACATAAGAGTAAGTCAGGTTTATATAGGAGGCTCGGACAATTCTCGTGACCTCGAAAGGGGGGGGGGTCTTTCCTTAGTGCGATACTTAATGATAATTCAGCCTTAGTAGGTGTGGGGTCGTCAGTGAACAATGGCGAGCAAGGCAAAGGTGGACAACACCGATGACCCTCTCTTGTGAAGGGGTAGGACATTCCAAAAATTATGAAACAAAAAAATGCACACACAGATATGTCATTAATTGAATCTTTCAATTAGAACAAAACCCAGTATACTGTTTTTAATGTTTCGGCTCTTTATTAGTTGGTCACTAAGAAAGGTAACAATCAACTGTAATGGATTATCACAGATTTAAAATATAGTGATTTTATATTTCATTAAATATATCAATGAATTTAAACAAGTATCAATTGATAATTAGACCTCAATGAAATAAAATTAGTATTTAGATTTAAATTCATTTTATTTATTGGCGAAAATATATGCATGTACCATAAATTTTTAATTATGTGCTTGAAAACTTTAATCAGTTAAATAGACAACTGTAAACGTGCCAAAAATCTTGTTAGATACAATTTATGTACAAACACTTCTCAATACATTTTATTAAGAAGATTATTGTAAAAAGTACAATTTTATTGACATTTTTCCTAGTGAGCTAATAATTCAATAGACATTATTTTCAATAGAAATCTACATGGAGAATAGTTGAGATTTGTTTAATCTTCCACAAACTCAAGTACATTTGATATCAAACTATTTATTTCCACAAGAAAGAGAAACAAAGAAAATCTATGAGTGCTAAATGTTTGTTGTATTAAGGAGATAGTGAGACGAGTTTTTTTTATACTTCCTTAAACGAGGTTAAAATACTACATCTGGGTTTAATCATTTCAAATTAATCATATAACGAATCATTTCTGCAAAGCATCCACACAATACTGATGCAGTCCCAGCTGCGATGGGCAGGTCACGTCTACAGAATGGAAGACCACCGCATCTTTAAACGACTCTTGTATGGCCAACTAAGCGAAGGAAAGCCCTCGCAAGGTGGGCAAAGAAAGCGCTTCAGGGACACCCTCATGGCTTCTATGAAGGCGTTCAGCATAGACCCAGGCACCTGGGAGACAGAGGCACATGCCAGAGCATCATGGCGTCGCGCTGTGAAAACTGGCGAACAGGTTGCTGAGGAAAAAAGAACAACGCTGGCAGAAGAAAAACGCCAGAAAAGAAAAGCAAGGCAAACGACACTAGCTCCAGCTGGAATAACCTGCCCAATGTGCAGCCAAACTTTCCGGTCTCACATAGGTCTCACCAGCCACAAGAGGAGGCACAAAACCCCAGTGCAAAGCCCATAGTCCCCTGGATGACAAAGTGGTCATCATCGAACCACGATGGACAAACTATATATATATATAAAACGAATCCATATTGATATTTGACCAACATATCTGTTGGAGCTTATGTATGATTTACGTTGAGTAGATTAACGAGGTTAAAATACTAGATGTGGGTTTAATTATGTCAAATGAAGCACATAACGAATCTATATTGATATTTGATCATCACATCTGTTGAAGCTTATGTATGATTTACGTGGAGTAGATTAACGAGGTTAAAATACTAGATCTGGGTTTAATCATGTTAAATGAAGCACAAAACGAATCCATATTGATATTTAATCAACATATTTGATGGAGCTTATGTATGATTTACGTTGAGTAGATTAACGAGGTTAAAATACTAGATGTGGGTTTAATTATGTCAAATAAAGCACATAACGAATCTATATTGATATTTGATCATCACATCTGTTGAAGCTTATGTATGATCTACGTTGTTGAGTGGAGGCTTAGAATATGTATCTTCTTTGATAAAATAAAGACATTATAAAAAAAAAAAGAAAATTACGTTACATTTCAAGTATAAGGTGAATATACGATGGTTGAATGTACGGAATAGATAAACTTCAGAATATGTTGTGTAGAAATTTAAAATGAATTAGGTAAAAGCTAGGAATATGTTGCTTTTTTTTTCGACAAGGGTTTTTAATTCATAAAGAGCCATCCGGACAAATCTATCGGAGTGGCTAATTTTGTATATGTGTTAGGAATTGTTATTTAGACAATGGTCATGCTTGACTTAAGTGTGGCCAAATAATTGGTAACGTGAAATACTGCATTCCTCACTAATCTTCGATATGAAGACAAATCGTATTATTAAAAAAATGAAATATATAACATTTATTATTTTTATAATGCTAACATTGCATGACATTTCCAGACAAATAATACAATCATCTTAGCTGGACTATCAGTGTTTGCTAGCAAACATTTTTAACTTTTTTTTTTCTCAATATAAATTTACTTGTTTCAATTTTTTTTCACAAGTCAAATGAGAACCATTCAGCAAGTCGATGTTACTCTCATACCCTCCCTTCCCACCCTGTAAATACAAACGTAGGCTTGGCTGGTCACACTTGAATGATTTCCTCTGATAATTTTCAATGTTTTCTTTACTCTCAAACAAAGCTACCATCAATCGTCTCCCTTGTTGTCTTAAGATAATCAGCACCTCATTCACAACTTTCTTCTTGTATGAAGTTGTTTCCATTGTTGGCATCTTGGACACAACGTGGACATAAAGCATAAAACAGCCAGGCGAGGCTATTCGTAATATGTGTACCGCGTGACACTTTAGACACTTTTGTACTATTTGGTGTTTAGTACATGACATTCTTGTCTATGACACAGGGTTTATCTCTTAATTCAGAATTGTCGCAACATAAGCGTGTTTATAAAGTATTACATTTATCAAGTCGCATAATGTTCATATTTACATTACAGGCGTTACTTAAAAAGAGAAGATAATTACGAATCCAATCAACTTTCTCTATAATAATAATAATAATAATAATATTAATTTTATTTATAAAGGGATGTTAACAAACAACATGTACGCTTAAGGGGCCATAATAATATAACAAACACAAACACGAAAACAGAAATCAAAAACTTCATACAAGGGAGACGATTGATAGCAGCTTTGTTCGGGGGTAAAGAAAACATCGCAAATTATCAGAAGAAATCCATACTTCATCAAACAACTACCGAATATGTAAAATCAAAGGTACGTTGTTTTTTTGAACGAAAGGTTCTACTATTGAAGCTAATAACCTTTCATAAAATCATTTATTGCACAGTAACTAATATTTGGTAAATAAAAAAATGTAAATGTTACCCAGCCCAAAGAAAAATCCCGTTAACAGGAATTTAAATTCTAAGGATATGGCAATAGATTTGAAGTCACATAATGGTGCACAAAATTAAAAAAAAACATTTATTTATTTACTAGACATATTTTACCCGTGGCCCGAAATGTGTAAATTGTAGTCCATAACTCTGAAGTATGTTGTAGATATTAGTCGATCTGATCAGACAGCGGGTATGTGAATGTGTCTGTTTTATATAAGCTTGTTATTGGGCGTGATTTATGTAGGAAACAGAATTTTGATGATATACTGTATGTCTTCGCAACACTCAAGGCTCGTAAAATAAAGTTAATTTGATCGTGATTTTGTACTTAGTAAAGAAAGAATGAAATTCAAAGACAAATTTATCTTCTTATCTTCTAGTACAAAATCTTTTCACTTATTATCCTAATCCTTACCCTGGCCCAGTGCAATTCGTTTCCCATAGGGCCCCGCAATAGTTAGTGCCGACCTTGGGCTTACCATTGTGTAAAAGCAAATATGCATAAGCATTAACCGAATCCTGATTCTTCTATAGCACTCTCCTTAATGTTATGTTGAGGTGTTCAGATGGCTAGACCAATATCCAAAATGAACTGTCCAGATTAGGCAGCTCTCCATATAAATGAAACTTGCAATTAGTACAAAAATTCAGAAAAATATGGTATCATAGCGTATTAAAAGCATGACCTTGCGCTAAATAATAACAATTGGTAAAAATATTTAAAATCGAAAAAAAAATTATTATTGTTAATCTAGGTCTATTAAAATTTTTATTACATGGCTAAGCCAAACGAATTTTTCTTCTTCTTATTCATCGTTCTCATTGTTATGTTGGAGTGTTCATATGACTAGACCAATACATGAGATGAACTGCGCAGTGGTTTCCAAATCAGGGAGCTCTCCATATAGTTTTCTTTCTATTGGGGTGATTTGGGGCCAATGTCTTATACGGGCCTCTTGATAGAGAGAGCAGTTTTGGAGGACGTGGTCGGCATTTTCTGGTGATACTCCACATGGGCAGATTTCACTGGTTCCAATTTTGAGCTTCCGGAACATGTGTTGTCGCATTATGTTGTGTCCGGTCCTGAGTCGAAAGATTAGACGTTGGTCTTGTCGGGATAGCTTATAGTAAGCATCATCTTTCTTGTGATTTGGATGGGAGCTCGTCCATTTCTCATTTATTTTATCTACAATTAATTTCTTCATTTCTTCTGGATAGAGTGCAGAGTTTACTTGTGAGTTTGTTCTCCCACTCTTGGCGAGTGTGTCAGCCTTCTCATTTCCTGCTAGTTGTATGTGAGCTGGTATCCATTGAATAACAGTTTTTTTGCTGTTGTGGTTGAGCTTTGTGAGTGCTGTTCTGAGGTTTTTAATATAAGGGGAATCAGAGTTTTGCAGGCTTTGGAGGGTTGTTTTTGCGTCTGTTAGAAAGACAATCTGACTGTGAGGGGAACTTGGATGATTTGCTAGCATGGTAGCAGCTAGTGCTAGTGCTTCCCTTTCTGCTCTGTGACTGTCAGAGAGCTCTCCAGTTGCAAAGGATTTTTCTAGTTTTTCTCCATCTGGCCATTCGATAAGTATTCCAGCTCCTCCATTTGTGGTGGCTTTATGGGAGGAGCCATCCGTGTAAACTCTGATCCACTGATTGCTAGGGTAATTGGTATGTAGAAAACAGTTCACTATTTCCTTGAGCTCTGTTGGTCTGTAATCAGATTTTCTTTTTATGTTTTCAATATGGTCCCTTATAGTAGGAAGAGGGCTTTCGTCCCAGGGTGGAGATTCATTATAGTGTATCGAGGATTCCAGAGTAATTTTTTCAAGTTGGTGTTTCTTTTTTAGGTTTAGAGATTCCTGTATAAAATTGGTCCTTTTGAGACGGTTTTTTGTGCCAGTTTTGTGGATTTTTGTTCTGAGTGGGTGCCTCTCCAAGGTTTCCAATTTAGTGAATTGGGAAAGGATTTTTATTTCTCTTCTTTCATCCAGAGAGATCAGGGCAGCGGTTTCCTCCATAGCTCTTATGGGTGTTGTTTTGATTGCTCCTGTCATTATCCTTAGACCAATATTTTGAACCTTGTCTATTTTTCTTAGGTTGGTTTGGGCTGCTGAGCCCCATGCTGTGGCACCATATTCTAGTACAGGTCTTACATAACTGGTATAGGTCTTTTTCAGGATGTTGTGATTAGCTCCCCAATCTGTGCCAGCTAATTTTTTCAAGAGGGATAGTCTCTGGATGCCTTTACGAATTGATACATCTAATATTTTTTAGGGGTGGCTGCGCCACCTGTTCTCCACTTGATACGTCTATGATGAGTGTGGGGCGTAGATAAAACTCCAGCCCATTAAGATATTAAGACATATTTACCACTCAATACCATTATAATAGTTATAATTAGTAAATATTACATTAACGGAGATTATCATTTTCGACGTGAACAGTATGAATCGCCCCAACGCTGTCAAATGTTGTTTTTTTTTGGTCCGCCCTTATTTTATTTTATTTTGATACTGATTTACAGAAAATACAACATTTTTTTTATTTATTTATTGTATTATTTGCTTATTGTTTGATAATATAATGTTTGCTTCACAACAGTTCCAATCCTATTTTTGTTTTCTAAACCAGTTCTCATTTTGAAAGAGACTTTATATTAGCCCTCTCTATTCATTGTTATTAATATGTATTTTAAAATATTTATTTTGTGTCTATTCCGTAGATTTATTTTTGTCAATGAAACAATAGATAACTTTACAACCTTCCATGTTCATAAGCACTAGCAGGGTGGTCACTGTGTTGATTTGAGAATCCTGAGCAAACTTGAGCCATAAGATCGAATTCAGGTCGTTCGTTCTTATTTATTTAATTTTGTTTCTTTTTTTCTTAATTGTTAGTCAAGATCAGTGATGCCCAACCTTATTCGGTCTGCTGGCCATTTAATTTCGAACACTCGTGTCGCGAGCCACAACAATGAAAAGAAGAAAAAAAAAAGAGAATAAATTAAGTTACAAACCCGTCCCACTACTAAACACCCTTGAAGCTATTACGTAATAAGGTTTACCTGTTTTTTTACTGAAAAAGTTTGTGTTGCCCTACTCTATTAATTGCTTTTAAAACGGAAATACCAAAAGTTTCAGCAGGAAACAGGCGTAGAAAACAATGGTCTGCATCGCTCCAATTTCTCAAGCATGGATATCTTTTTTAGTAAGTAAATCAGTTTTATTTGCATATCTGTCCGGGCAATCCTCAGCGGCAATTAAAAACATTTTAAAAATCTGCTTCTCTATCATTTATTTTGAATGGAGATTTGTACCATATAGTCCACTCGCCTTGCAATTGTCATGCAAGAAAGTCTGACTGCTTCAGCTTCAGGACAGATTTCTTACATCCCTGCTAGCAAGTACTTTTGTACGATTCATTTCTTTACTTATACTGGAAGTAAATCTGCCCTTGCAGCAAACTCTTTTTTTCTGTGTGTCTCTTTTTGTAAATAATCTCTTCAATCGCTCAACTCATCACTCTCTCAAGTAGGCGTAAATGAGTCATCTTTTTCTTTGTGGCTCAAAACAATAATACCACCACATTATTTTTTAATGTTTTGCTTTAAAAAGTATTTTGGTGTTATGTTATTTAAAAGCAGACTCGTTAACGCACAAATATTGAATTGTATGGTACCACTCGCATTGGTTACTAAAGAATGCAGTTATGAATCCATGTGTTGAACACGCAAACTGCCAAGGACAAGGACAGCTCAAGAAAGCAGCGACATTGTCTAAGAACCAAAAATAACTGTCAATTTTGTCGCCTAAAAATAAATGTTGTGTTCTTTAGAAAAAAAAAAGAATATTAGACTACACTATATTTCAATGAAATCCATCAAAGTTCTAATCCTAACGTAGGGAGCATTTTAAAAATATTTTCTACACTTTGTTCCGATGTTTTTGAGGACCGGATGGAAACACATCGTGGGCGTAGTTTGGTCTAGATTTATTACATATTTAATAACAAGACTGTTTGAAATGAATTAATACAATTACGCATGATGTATGTTTTTTTTTTTTTTAAAGAATTTCTTTTAGATCAAAGCTTTCTTTTCAGCAGCCCCCAAAAGGGAAAAATACGCTATTAGTTTTGTATGGTCTGTCTTCCATCCGTCTGTCCGTCCCCTTTAGATCTCGGAAAACTAGATAAGATATTGAGAATCCAACATCATGATATTTTAGACCTTTCAAAGTTCTGATGCAAAGGCTACTTTTTTTTTTCCTTATCTGAAATAAAAAAAAATATTTTTCAATCAACTATGCAAGCAATTTTTTTTTTAAATGCACCATTTATACAACTATTTACTATTAATAGTAACAATCACTGGAAGCTATTTAGTAAAGGAGATGACTATTAATCCTTTTTTCAATACATTTATGCACACGGTTTTAGGTAACTGGTCACTTCATCCCCGGTCACTTCATCCCCAATTAAATATTTCTTCTTTATCATTGTTTAATTGTGTTGTTAAGGCTTTGATTTTAAGCCCTTTTTTTTCCATCTAATATATAAATATGTGTATGTAGCATGCCTTTTGATATTTTTGACATGTTATTAATGCGTTTATAGTAGTTCCTCTTCCACTTTACATTCTTCATGAGAAATCTTATAGTATATTGTAAATCTATGTGTATACTTAGCTATAGTGCTTTAATAGGATGTGGGAGATATTATCATATTACCCTGCACATGACGTAATGATGAAAGGCCACGGAGTGTTTGAAGTAGTGGAAAATCTTTTGAAAGATGAGAACGATTAGAATACTTATGACCATGCCGCTGACATCAAAGGCCAAGGTGTGGGGGAAGTAGTGGAAATCTTTTGAAAGATGAGAACGATTAAAATACTTATGACCATGCCGCTGTCATCAAAAGCCAGGGTGTGGTTGAAGCAGTAGAAATCTTTTGAAAGATGAGAACGATTAAAATACTTATGACCATGCCGCTGACATCAAAGGCCAAGGTGTGGGGGAAGTAGTGGAAATCTTTTGAAAGATGAGAACGATTAGAATACTTATGACCATGCCGCTGTCATCAAAGGCCAAGGTGTGGGGGAAGTAGTGGAAATCTTTTGAAAGATGAGAACGATTAGAATACTTATGACCATGCCGCTGTCATCAAAGGCCAAGGTGTGGGGGAAGTAGTGGAAATCATTGAAGAGGTGAGAACGTTTAGAAATAATAAAATACTTATAATTATGACGACCATTTTCTCTTTATTTTATTTTTATATCGCTCTTTTAGCCTTGAAATAAGGTGTTTTTTTTTTTCTAATAAAGTCTGACTTCACCCATCCCCATGATATCATGTCGACTATATAAGTTTTAAATATTAGTGTTGTCAATTGTGTTATAGGGCTTTATCGGTATTTATTTCACATTTCTATCGATATTTCATTTCTACATGTATAAAAAAATTTGTTTATTGATATTTACTTTAGATATCAACACTGGTATATTTATGTGGACATCAATACTTGTTTATATAATATTCCCGTCATTATTAGGTTTCTATAGCCATTAAAATTGATTGAGTGCTTAGTGAAAATTAATTAGCTTGGAGGGTGTGACTTTCTCTCTCTCTCTCTGTCTCTCTCTCTCTGCCATTAGGCGTCGATGTGATCTAAATTTTCCCACCCCACTCTATCTGATTTTTGTAGATAAACACAAAAACACTTTTTACACGACCTCTATATGTATACATGTTACATTTTAATCGATTTTAAAGGCATTTAATTTTATTCTTATCTAATGCATTACACGTTTTGTCATGTCAATAAAAATGAATATCTATATTATAAAGTAGAATGTGAGGGGTATGTATGTATGTATGTATGTATGTATGTATGTTACTTATAGACATCAAAACCGCTTGACCAATCTTGATAAAACTAGGTAGGAATGTTCCTTGGGTACCAACTTAGACCTTAGTGAATGTATTGTAGCCCTAAAACAAATGTAAGACCCTCAAAAAAAATAAAGTTGTCCGACTCTATTACAGCTATAGTATTTTATGGATCTAGGCCATGTCTACAATGTTGACATGAGAAAAGATAGAAAGGATTTAGAACTAGATCTAATTTTAAGAAATACACTTTGCGCAGATAGTTTTTTACTTTGACACATGAAAAGACAAAAGAAGATCCATTGATTTCATTATATAATAAAATTAACCTTCAATTTTGTGTTTCAAAAGCATTTTTTACATTAATTAGTTCCTTATATCTGTGATTACAGATTTCCTGACGAACATTCTTTCATTAGACAATTCCGTAATGAATAGCGTACTAAATTCGTTTAATTGTTTACTTTATAATCCCATCCCTAGATCTAAAACTCTAATTCAACTCTAAGATGATAGAACTTCTCTTCGCACAGATAGTTTTATACTTTAATACATTAACATATTAATTAAAGTCCATTCATTTCATATTTTGATCAAATAAACATTCAAATTTGGTTTTCTAAAGCTACATTCGTTTACGAAAGCTGCGCAGCCGAGTTAAAGGCCTAGATCTATATTCATTCATGAATCGCGTACTAAAAATTATTTCGTTTTATTGTTACTTTATAATCCCAATCATTTAACAAAGCTATCGCTCTTTTCGTTTTTAATACATATGAATGTATCGGCTTCGGGTAATCCCATTTTCGCAAACCTAATTTTATTTTCGTAGCATTCAAATTTGTTTTTCTAAATCATTTTTAATACATTCGTTCGCTGTTCGCTAAATAAAGCTGCGTAGCCGTGTTGAGATAGGCCTATATTCATTCATGAAAAAAGGTCACGCATGCGCAACACAGAATGAACTCACAAGCCTCTAGATTAGTGTAGATTTAGATCTATGTCTACCTCAAGATCTACTTTATACTTTAACACATGAACATACAAAATTAAGTCTATTCATCTCAAATTTTAATCAAATATATGTAGGCCTACAAGCAAATGTTTTAATTTTTAAAAATAATGGATTTAAGCCTATTAGCTATTTTGATTTGATAGCTTCATTCACACTATTTTTACATTGACACATTTGCTTTACTTATTACATTATTATTTCGTTTAATTGTTTACAAAACACTCTCAGTGACTATATCGACAGTAATGCGCAAATAAAGACCCGCGGGTCGCGGGTAACATATGTCTAGTCTATATTATAAAGTAGAATGTGTGGAGTATGTATGTTTGTATGTATGTATGTATGTATGTATGTTACTTATAGACATCAAAACCGCTTGACCAATCTTGATAAAACTAGGCAGGAATGTTCCTTGGGTACCAACTTAGACCTTAGTGAATGTATTGTAGCCCTAAAACAAATGTAAGACCCTCAAAAAAAATAAAGTTGTCCGACTCTATTACAGCTATAGTATTTTATGGATCTAGGCCATGTCTACAATGTTGACATGAGAAAAGATAGAAAGGATTTAGACCTAGATCTAATTTTAAGAAATACACTTTGCGCAGATAGTTTTTTACTTTGACACATGAAAAGACAAAAGAAGATCCATTGATTTCATTATATAATAAAATTAACCTTCAATTTTGTGTTTCAAAAGCATTTTTTACATTAATTAGTTCCTGATATCTGTGACTACAGATTTCCTGACGAACATTCTTTCATTAGACAATTCAGTAATGAATCGCGTACTAAATATTAATTCGTTTAATTGTTTACTTTATAATCCCATCCCTAGATCTAAAACTCTAATTCAACTCTAAGATGATAAAACTTCTCTTCGCACAGATAGTTTTATACTTAAACACATAAATATATTAATTAAAGTCCATTCATTTCATATTTTGATCAAATAAACATTCAAATTTGGTTTTCTAAAGCTAGGCCTACATTCGTTTACGAAAGCTGCGAAGCCGAGTTGAGATAGGCCTAGATCTATATTCATTCATGAATCGCGTACTAAAAATTATTTCGTTTAATTGTTTACTTTATAATCCCATCCCTAGATCTAAAACTCTAATCCAACTCTAAGATGATAAAACTTCTCTTCGCACAGATAGTTTTAGACTTTAACACATAAATATATTAATTAAAGTCCATTCATTTCATATTTTGATCAAATAAACATTCAAATTTGGTTTTCTAAAGCTACATTCGTTTACCAAAGCTGCGAAGCCGAGTTGAGATAGGCCTAGATCTATATTCATTCATTAATCGCGTACTAAAAATTATTTCGTTTAATTGTTCACTTTATAATCCCATTTATTTAACAAAGCTATCGCTCTTTTCGTTTTTAATAGATAAGAATGTATCGACTTCGGGTAAACCATTTTCGCAAAACTAATTTTATTTTCGTAGCGAAAGAGAAATAACGTGAAAAGATCATTAGCTACGTTTAACATACATCTAAATCCAATCCACTAGATTATTCAAAAGCAAATGTTTTAATTTAAAAAAAAATGGATTTAATTAAGCCTATTAGCTATTTTTACATTGACACATTCGCTTTACTTATTACATTATTATTTCGTTTAATTGTTTACAAAACACTCTCAGTGACTATATCGAAAGTAATGCGCAAATAAAGACCCGCGGGTCGCGGGTAACATATGTCTAGTATTAAATATTTCATAGTTCACAAATTTTACAATTACTATTTGTTAGATAAAATGATCAGATGATGAAATGACCAGGGGATGAAATGACCAGGGAATAAAATGATGGGGATGATGTGACCGGGTATCCTGTTTAAAAAAGGAAAAAAAAATTTAGTATGGATATAATTTGAAACAACAATTAATAAGCAGTTTTTCATATGATCGCGTGAACTGCTGACAAATATTTTACACATGGAAGAATAACCTCAAGAAAAATAAAGATTGTTTTTTTTTTGTTTTTTTTTTTT
Organism: Biomphalaria glabrata; assembly: GCF_947242115.1. Classification (NCBI taxonomy): domain Eukaryota; kingdom Metazoa; phylum Mollusca; class Gastropoda; family Planorbidae; genus Biomphalaria; species Biomphalaria glabrata. Next base: position 14,559,234 of record NC_074714.1, read on the forward strand.
ACGGAATGTTTTTTAGCGGCCCCTGAAAGGGGAAAAGGCACTATTAGTTTTGTGTGAAATGTCTGTCCGTCTGTCCAGTTTAGATCTCGTAAACTAGAAAAGATAGTGAAAATCCAACATCACAATATTTTAGACCATTTAAAGTTATGTTGCAACGGCTACTTTTTTTTTTCTGAAAGCGAAAAATCTAATTTTTAAAATCACTTATGCAAGCAGTTTTTTAGAAAAAAAAAAGCTAATTAGTATGCATTATAAGTTAGATCTAATTTAAAACGAATAGTAATCTTGTAAACTTTATTTTCTTGAACATTTTTAATTTGCGGAAATGTTTTTTTTTGTTTTTTTTTAGGATTCGAATAAGAGATTGAGTCTTTTCAAAACCATTATATCAATTATAAGACTTCAGTTAGGACAGCGGTAAAAGGCTTGGCTTCCGAACCGGGGGTCCCGAGTTCGAATCCTGGTGAAGACTAGGTTTTTAAATTCGCAATCCTTGGGCGCCTCTGAGTCCACTCAGCTCTAATGGGTACCTGACATTAGTTGAGGAAAACTAAAGGCGGTTGGTCGTTGTGCTGGCTACATAAAACCCTCGTTAACCGTAGGCCACAAAAACAGATGAACCTTACATCATCTGCCCTATAGACCACTAGGTCTGAAAGGGCAACTATTTAAGCCAGGTTCACATCTAACTTTGCATTCACTTGCACCTATCCTTTGATCTGCATTACCGTTGGGGCACTACACAAGATCTGTCAACCTCCTTTCTCCATTCTTATCTCTCATTTGTCTTTGATATAACTTCATTCGGTCTTTTCAAAACCATTATATCAATTATAAGACTTCAGTTAGGTCAGCGGTAAAAGGCTTGGGTCCCGAGTTCGAATCCTGGTGAAGACTGGGATTTTTAACTTCGCAATCCATGGGCGCCTCTGAGTCCACTCAGCTCTAATGGGTACCTGACATTAGTTGAGGAAAACTAAAGGCGGTTGGTCGTTGTTTAAATAATATTATAAAATGCAGAGGTTAATTCCTTAAAAAAAGATGTTCAGAATATGTTGTGTTGAAGTTTAAAATAAATTAAATAGAAGTTTGGAATATGTTGATTAAACCGGGGCTCTTTTAAAATATTGATTTAAATAACTGAATTTATTAGTTATTTATTAATTGTTATTAAGATTAACGGAATAGATCAATACCAATTTATGATAACAAACTTAAAAAAAAATATTTAAATTTTTTAAATTTCCAGAGTAAGTAATTTTTTATAACTTTAATGAAACTAAATCTTATTGGACGCACAAACAAGCTCCCAAGTCACTACCCTTCATTACCCGTAAACACAAACAATAACATGGCTGGTCACACTTGAATAATTTCCTCTGATGGTTTGCGATGTTTTCTTTACTTCTTACAAAGCTCCATTCAGTTGTCTCTCTTATTTTCTTGAGATAATCAGGATCTCATTTACACTTTTTTTTCTTATACGAAGTTATGTACCTTGTTGGCAAGATGACACCATTTTTTAAGACTCGTCATTCTATTATGAGGAAATATACGCACCCCGTGATATGTTTAGTCAATGTTATACAAGCTGGTGTTTAGGTACACCAGAGTCTGATGATAACACATAGCTTTAAGGAGCACATTGTTTATAACCTAAAGCAGACTTGTCACTACAGTCGATATTGGATATATCCATTAGTTTGTTTATCAATAAATTAAGTCTCATAACTTATCGCATACAGACGTTTCGTGTTCAATAGAGAAGATGATTACAACTATAAAACGAAATAAGATGAACTTTTTGCCATATGATATATTGAGAACTTACATGTCTGTTATGTATGATTGATGTGTTAAGTGTTCACTTGTTATGCTATAGAGTTATATTCTATAAAATTTATGATCTGTATTTAATTTCTCATATTTAAATGTATTTAGACTGACAGAAAAATATAGATAGATAGCTAGATAGATAGATAGAGCTTGTGATTTTAACAGTCATCGTATTTATCACAATGACATGACATTAAAGTAAATATGATGGAAATATGAAATCAAATAAATAATACATTTTTTTTTATTTTTATAATTTATTTACTTTACATGGCTTTGGAAAATTCAAAGATAATAAGCTTAACAAATTTATAGTAAGGCATATCAAATTAATATTACAGTACATTTAACAATTAAATAAAATATTTCCGTTAAGAATTTGTATACGTATAGGTACTATGTCGATTACTCATGGAATGTTAACAATGTTTTTAACAAATGTTTCCTTCCTGAATAATCTGGTCCTGTTTCCTTAAAAAGAAAAAAAGAAAAATATAAATTTTGCTGTGTAAATTATAAGAAAAGAAAATCAATTAAAAAAAATGATTTGATAATAATTTGTTTATTCACAGAAAAAAACAACATATGAATATATTATCTTTTGATAATTAGTAGTTTGGTATGTTGTCTAGAATGTCGTTTGATGGTTTCGACCGTTATGGATGCTGGTGCCTTGTTAAAATGTTTCTTAAATGTTTCACATGTTTCGGATGTTCCTTCAGAGTTTAAATAATTTACTTCCTAATTAAAACCTCTTACAGAATGGCGGGGAATGATAGTGGGCAGTGTATAAACCATGGATCATCGAGAATTCGAAATGACAGTCCAGTACACACTACAGCTCTACCGAAACATGTAATCAATCGATATTTTATAGCAATGAGGGAATGTACAAGAGTAGTTTCTATATGAATGCTTTTTTTTTGTCAACGTAACTTAAAATTAAAGAGAGTTGCTACTAATTACCTCATAAGTTCATTCCCGCGAAATCCTCTTTCGAATACTCAATAAGCTTCTTTTTTGATAGTGAACATGTGATCCAATATTTGGTGCCTATTGCAAATCTGGAGTGAATCCGACAGACTGGGCAAGCTCTGAAAAAGAGACAACAAAGGATAATATTAGACGGTGGGAAAAATATTACAATTAAGGCTTATTCAACTTAAAAGAAATTGATTTTAACAAACATAATAATTGTAATCAATATGTGTAAGGTTCTAATGTGTTGTATATATATATGAAAAAAGAGTCGTTGTGATCACAACAAATTTCCATAAAGATCAATAAAGCAGTCTTTGTCTTAAAAGCAAGTGAGGAGGATCCTAGAATCGAGATGCTTCAGGAGGATTCTAGATATTATATGCAAAGACGAAATCACAATTGAGGAAACAGGATCGCGTTGAAAATTGGACCCCAAAATGACCTACTGAACGCTGTCAAAAAAAGAAAGACAAACCAAAACAATATTTCCCTCCTCAGGGCTGACTAAGACTTGTTTTAAGTAGCAGTGCAAAGGAGAGACAGAAAACGATGAAAAGACAACATTGAAGAATAGACATTTCTGTCATTGACAACTTTTCTATTCAGGACAAAAATGTCCAAAAAAAAAACTCCGTGGATTCTGGGAGCGCATGAGGAGAGACCTGACCACACTTTCCCGTGGTGGAGGCTGTCCATGCATGAGCAAGCTATTATAGAACATTGTAGGACAAGTAACTGTTATGTTGGCTCATAATTCTCACAGCTATGGGCAAATCTTTGTGCCTAATATTCTATTCGACAGCCCCAGACTTATTGACCTCCGTCTCGACAGGTCTGGGAAACCAAAAATTCTCGACCTATATGGTGATATGTATGCACTACGCAAGACATTAAAGTTTACAACATTTTATTTTTGGTAGAATAATTAAGAACACAACCATAGGATAAATATAAAGATAAAGACATACCTATGGTTAGCCATTGTTTTATTCTGCCTCCATTCAAATAAACAATTTAAACAAAAACAGTGGTTACAATTCTCTAGGATACCGAAGCGACTATGAATTTCCAGCTCAGTGACTTTTTCCATACAAATGTTGCATTCCATTTCTTCACTTTGTTTCTCATGTTGTTCTAAGCAAGCCTAAAATAGAGCAATTAGTAGACGTGGTAAAGTGTTGAGACACTTGTCTATTATATCTGGCTTTTAGAAGTTTTCAATACTAGAAAAAAATAGAATAAAGAAAGAGAAAGAGAGAAAGAGAGAAAGAGTGATAGAGAAGAAAGAGATAGAGAAAAGAACAGAGAAGAATGAGAGAGAAGAAAGAGAGAGAAGAAATAGTGAGAAAATTGAGAGAAAAATAAAAACGAAAAGGAGAGAAGAAATAGAGCGAGTGAGGAAAAGAGACAAGATAGAGAGAGAGAGAGAGAAGTAAAAAGATAAAAGAATGAAAGAGAGAGAAAAATGAGAGAAGAAAGAGAGAGAGTCTCTTTTAAACTAATATTTGTCTTAATAAATTGGTAGCTACAATTTTGAAAAATAATGAATAGAAATTGGATGATATAGGTTTAATGTATGTCCATTGCTTGTATCTTTAGAATGCTATTATTGGTGAAAAGAACTGATAGAGATACCTTGCTGCTGCTATATCGGAGTCTAATCCGATCCAAGTTAGACTATGGATCAATAGACAGAGTATTGCCTCTGCCACCTATTGAGAGTGGCAGGATCGGTGAGAAGCTGAGACTAACAACAAATTCAGACACTTTGTGGCAGATGTCTGCCCACATCTATGGGTCTAACATAGCGTGGAAGCACGATTATGTCCAGACATAGTATTAGCCACACCTATATCACGCCAAAGATTTTTATTGAATTATTAATTTTTTTTACTAGCTTTACTATTTTAACTGTGAATAGACCTTGTATTTAATGACTGAACTAAATAAAGTTTAGCGCTTGTGGTATGAAGGGAGAGTGACCTTTTAGGGATTACGGACACGACATGGCCTAAAGTGTGTCGATGTGCCAAAAACTCAAATTCTGAAAAGAACAAAAATTATGTGCAATCTGCCCACAATCGAATTATCATTACTTACATCAGCATGTAATTCTGGATTATATGGATTTAATCTAAGTGTAAGGCACAGATGGCAAAGGCGGCCATGTCTATATGGACAGTCATCATCACATTCGTCCTTATCGTTGTGAGGACAGAGTTGCTTTCGACGATCGATAATTTCCTCCTCAGGCATGGAAACTTCTTCTGGTAAATTTCTATCAATTTCTGTTTCTGGTTCACTGTTCCCTATTGAAAAAATTTATAACAGAAACCAATTACAATTACTTTTATGTGTGCTTCATTTGCTTACTCTTTTTTGTTAAATATCGCATTTCGCTATTGACGAGGGACATCATCCATACGATGCACCTAGAATTTAACGTTCTTACAAAGGAGTAGAGCTACTTTATAAAATATGTCTACATCGAAATTAATTAGGCCACCTATGCGGCCGCAGTGGGCACCGCTTTGTCATAGACCACGCGATTATTTTAGGTATACATTATTCAGTTTAAAAAAATTATAACATACATAAAATTTTCTTAAAACTCATGAAAATCTTCTAAAAAAAATATACAAAAATGTCGGTTTTTGGGTGCTAATTCTAATTGCGATTTTAAAAAAAAAGGCAATGTATTCTTTTATTTATTAAAAATGTATTTCAAAGACGAATTTATTTTTCATTACAAAATCTTAACTTTGACAATATGATTATCCCAAACCAACTTGGCCCAAGGTAATCAGTTTCACATAAGACCCCGCAAATGTTAGGGCTTGCCCTGAGAGCGTTGTAAATGAAAAACAAACGAAACAAAGTTTACTATAGACAATGAAAAAGTAACAACCTAAAGACAACCTACCTTCAGTGTAATCCATAGCACTAGCCATTAGTTCATTGGTATTATTATTAAATTGTAATGTAAAATGATTGCCAGAATCTATGGAAGACTCTTGAACTGTAGCCGATGGGATATTTAGAGATAATTGAGATGTGTTTGGTGCAGTGCTAGACATCAAGGAAGGTGGATTATTTGTTGATAGAGATAACTGAGGTGTATTTGGTGCAGTGCTAGACATCAAATAAGGTGAATTATTTGAAGATACTAAATTGCTGGACGGCGTAGATGATGGCTGTGTTGGAAATGTTGACCCACTGTTTGGTGCAGTGCTAGACATCAAGGAAGGTGAATTATTTGAAGATAGTAAATTGCTGGACGGCGTAGATGACGGCTGTGTTGGAAATGTTGACCCACTGTTTGGTGCAGTGCTAGACATCAAGGAAGGTGAATTATTTGAAGATAGTAAATTGCTGGACGGCGTAGATGACGGCTGTGTTGGAAATGTTGACCCACTGTTTGGTGCAGTGCTAGACATAAAGGAAGGTGGATTATTTGAAGATAAAAAATTGCTGGACGGCGTAGATGACGGCTGTGTTGGAAATGTTGACCCACTGTTTGGTGCAGTGCTAGACATAAAGGAAGGTGGATTACTTGAAGATAGTAAATCGCTGGACGGCGTAGATGATGGCTGTATTGGAAATGTTGACTCACTTGAAATCACATCCAGTGTCTGACGAATCTCTGTCAGATCGTTTAACGGCATCGTGTTGTTGATCCACTGAGGGGCACTTGTTGAGGTCCTCGTTTCAGATGGTATAAAGTAATTGATCCTATATATCCAATTATTTGGATCAGGAAAGGCTACTGTTTCAGGTGTGGTCTGGCTATGCAGACCTTCAAATGTGTCTGGTGATGACCACGTCCTACTGTAGGGAGGCGTGTAGGATCTTATCTCCGCTGGTTCTCTTGCTGGGCTGGGTCTAGAGTATGTGTCATTATACATCTGACCATAAGTATTTCTGAAGATTGGTGTTGCGTATAATGGAAGCACATAGGAACTCATTTGAGTCTGGAATGATCCAGAAGGGTATTGATTGTACAAATGATTAGGAGATCCTGCAAAGGTTAAAGCAGCTGAATACGTGTATGAATTCATAGGATAAGAAGATCTTCTTTGGTTTGTTGTCATAGTATTATCTCTTAAAGCAGAACTGTTGGAAGGAATCAAATAACCATTGTTAAGTTTCAGTTAAAGAAAGTTTAAAAATCTTTTTTGTCTTAGTTAAACTGTAGATTTTAAACACTTAGCAAATACTTTTATTGTAATGAATTGTGTCAGTGAAAAAAAAAACAAGATATGTTTGTTTGACTAGAACTAATGGGTTAAAATTGCACGTGTGTGCTAATAATGGCTTGTTCGATAAAATGAAGAAATAACTAAATAAAACAATGTTACAAAGATAGTTTGTGTGAAAACGCAAACTCAAATCTGCCCTCAAATTGATCCACCCAAGCATGTAACAATGCAGGTTTTAATATTTTCAGAAAGAATATCAGAATGAAATTGTATCAAAGGCAAATGATAAAGAAGAATGGAAAAAGAAGGTTCAGAGATCTTATATGGTGCTCCAACAATCCAGCAAACAAAAGATAGGTGAAAGTAAATGTGAAGTTAGATTTTTACCTGGCCTAAATGATGTCTTATAATGATTATCTAATTGGTAAAAATGTTTTGTAAATGGTCAATCTCTCATTAAAAGCCCCCCCCCCCCGCCTTTTAGTTAAGAATTTTTAACCAAAAATCTAAAACCGTTTGCATAAATGTGTTTAAAATATAGTAACCGATTATATCCCTTATTAAATAGCCTCCAGTGTTTGTAACTATTAATAATGAATAGTTGTAAAAAAATGTTTTTTTTATGAAAAAATTGCTTGATTTTAAAAATTAGATTTTTCGCTTTTAGATAAGAGACATGCCCTATCTTTTCTAGTTTACGAGATCTAAACAGGACAGAGGGGTTGACGGACGGACAGACAAAACACACAAAACTAATAGCGTCTTTTTCCTTTTCGGGGGAGGAGAAATCTATTAAACATTTAGAGGCCAGATTATGGTGTTGGCTAGGTGGGGGGGGGTGTTAGTCGTTTCGATTCGGGCCTTCCATTGAACGATATTTGATTCCGGGTAAAAAATAAACATATTCCAACTTTTTAACTTGTGTTGAAACATCACTATCACTCAGTATAGCAGCAAATGGCTTGTTTTCTCATCCTTTTAGCAGACGGAGTTTTTAAAATTTTAATCTATATTTTTAAATATTTTGTACTAAGTTTTTGAAGTAAAAAAGTTACAGAAAAAGAATAAATATGAATGAGTTTTTACTAATTGAAATACATTTATTACATAAGTTTGGTTACTTGTTAAATTTAAGAAAGGTTTTGATTGATAGATTTGAAGATTAAGTAGCCAAGAAATAAGAAAGTGGATTTCTCTCAAGAGTTTAGCATAAATGTCTAATAAATATAGATCACACACATGTTTTATATTAACTAAAAATTAAGTTATGGGATTTTTAACGAAATCTGCTTTAAACGTGTTTATTGCTGAGAGACATGAGGTTTGAATTCAAATCTTGATACAGGAAGATATTTTTTTAATGAGACGAGCCCAAGAACTCTATAGAAATAGTTTCTTAGACAAACCCTCCAAAGAATTGTCCCACAAATAAATAAAAGGCAATAAGCATGCTTTAGCCAGAGTGATTAAACAAGATATACCAAAACAGAGACCTTTGCATATGTTTAAGTATTGTTTAAGTATTTTATCTATAACCTAAAGTTTTTTTAATGAAGCTCACTTTTAATAGAAAAAAATTAAACCGTTATCCTTTCTTTAGTTTTTTTCTTTTAAATTTTCAAACAAAGACATGTTTAAACATCAATTACTATTAAAGTTAACATAGAAATAACGAACTTTTTGATGTTATGAAGTAGTTGATTAATTCTATATCTATCACTGTATAGATAACATTTTTAGGTTTTAACATTTTTCGATTTTAGGTTGGAGAGCTTCGTAAAAATATAAATAGTGTTTCTTTACCTTGAAAAAAAAAGAATCTATAAAACACTACAAGGTTAAACAAATAAATGTTCAAAATATTGTTATGCTTATAGTCAAGAAAAAAAAATAATGAGGAAAAAAACTCAGGAAAGGTTGACTCTAAGTTTGAGTATAAATTAACTTTAAATTAGAAAAAAAAATAATATACAGCAGTCCTTAACTTCATAAATTTACTTAATGTACTTAATGTAATGGAGAAAAATAGAAATTGAAACTAAATTGTGTCGTTTTTTGTTTTATTGAATTTCTTTAGAATAAAATAAATATTTTACAAATATAAACTAAAAGTGTTTGAAACTAAATGTTTGACATCAAGATTTATAAAAATACTTAAGGTCAACGTATATAAGTTTAATGAAAATAAAGTAAAAAAAAAAGAAAATGTTTTTAATGAAATATATTTAAATAAAAAGTACAGTGAGAATCAATTACCTTTGATAAGTCCAGTTTTGTATGCACTGATCACAGCGACAAGCTGACATTGATGTTTCTTCTTCTTGATGTCCACTCTCAGCCATAGTGTAGAAATAACACAAACTGTTCACTATAAACTAAGTAATCCTAATGAGAAATAATAATACTTCGAAAAGAGAATCCAAAATGTGGAGAAATTCACCGCGCTAAAGTGTAGATCTTCTCAAGTTGATTCGTAAGAAATCAAACAGCTGGACATAAGAGTAAGTGAGGTTTATATAGGAGGCTCAGACAATACACGTGACCATCGAAAGGCGGGTTTTTCTTTAGTGCGATGCTTAATAATAATTCAGCCTTAGTGGGTGGGGTCGTCAGTGAACCATGGCGAGCAAGGCAAAGGTGGACAACACCAATGGCCCTCTCTTGTGAAGGTGGACAACACCGATGACCCTCTCTTGTGAAGGGGCTTGACATTCCTATTGTTACCAACGCGGTAGCTTTTCAACCTGGGGTAGATGGATGTGGAGAGTGGGGGGCTGATTGAAAACATTCTGATAAGAACTTCAAATAAACTTTCAACTGTATTCAATGAGAAGAATCTTTAGAAAAAACATTAGGGAGTGTTTATTTCTGTTTATAGACAATGTGGTCGATGGAAAAAAAGGAAAAGATTTTTTTATGTATTTAGTGGACTTTTCAAATTTTAAATGAGTTTCAAAAAATAAACTTTTCTTTGAATGATTTCTCATAAGACCAAACATAAAAAAAACATAAAAAAACTTCAATTGTCAAAAAAAAAATATGTATAGTTATAGCATTAATGGAGGCGCGGTGGCTAAGCGGTAAAGCGCTTGGCTTCTGAACCGGGGACCGGTGTTCGAATAATGGTGAAAAAAACCCTCAATAACTCAAACTTTTCTTTGAATAATTTCTCATATGACCAAACATAAAAAAGAAGACCTTCATGGTAAAAAAAAAATGTATAGTTCTAGCATTAATAACATATCTGACGAAGACGTTCAATGACAAATATGGCACCAATTCGTATGAACAGAAATTTAGTTCAGAATGATTCAAAACAACAATGTGTCTAAAATAACTAGAATTAGATAGACCTTTTGATTTGTCGATATTGGCGGTTATACAATAACAGTTACGTAATGGTTAGGCTTGTCTTTGTGTTCCAAAATATGTAGGTCAAAGCTAAGGCTGCCTAGCCACGAGAAATACTGCATTCCTCATTATGCCCTATCATTATTATAATTAACATATGAGTTCAACAGAAACGATACAAAAAAATTATTGCACCTATTTCTACTAATTACATTATTGGCTAAAAATTATGAAACAAAAAAATGCACACACAGATATGTCATTAATTGAATCCTTCAATTAGAACAAAACCCAGTCTACTGTTGTTAATGTTTCGGCTCTTTATTAGTTGGTCACTAAGAAAGGTAACAATCAACTGTAATGGATTATCACAGATTTAAAATATAGTGATTTTATATTTCATTAAATATATCAATGAATTTAAACAAGTATCAATTGATAATTAGACCTCAATGAAATAAAATTAGTATTTAGATTTAAATTCATTTTATTTATTGGCGAAAATATATGCATGTACCATACATTTTTAATTATGTGCTTGAAAACTTAAATCAGTTAAATAGAGAACTGTAAACGTGCCAAAAGTCTTGTTAGATACAATGTATGTACAAACACTTCTCAATACATTTTATTAAGAAGATTATTGTAAAAAGTACAATTTTATTGACATTTTTCCTAGTGAGCTAATAATTCAATAGACAACATTTTCAATAGAAATCTACATGGAGAATAGTTGAGATTTGTTTAATCTTCCACAAACTCAAGTACATTTGATATCAAACTATTTATTTCGACAAGAAAGAGAAACAAAGAAAATCTATGAGTGCTAAATGTTTGTTGTATTAAGGAGATAGTGAGACGAGTTTTTTTTTATACTTTCTTAAACGAGGTTAAAATACTACATCTGGGTTTAATCATGTCAAATTAAGCATATAACGAATCATGTCTGCAAAGCATCCACACAATCCTGATGCAGTCCCAGCTGCGATGGGCAGGTCACGTCTACAGAATGGAAGACCACCGCATCCCTAAACGACTCTTGTATGGCCAACTAAGCGAAGGAAAGCCCTCGCAAGGTGGGCAAAGAAAGCGCTTCAGGGACACTCTCAAAGCTTCTATGAAGGCGTTCAGCATAGACCCAGGCACCTGGGAGACAGAGGCACATGCCAGATCATCATGGCGTCGCGCTGTGAAAACTGGCGAACAGGTTGCTGAGGAAAAAAGAACAACGAAAAGAAAAGCAAGGCAAACGACACTAGCTCCAGTTGGAATAACCTGCCCAGTGTGCAGCCAAACTTTCCGGTCTCACATAGGTCTCACCAGCCACAAGAGGAGGCACAAAACCCCAGTGCAAAGCCCATAGTCCCCTGGATGACAAAGTGGTCATCATCGAACCACGATGGACGAACTAAATATATATATAACGAATCCATATTGATATTTGACCAACATATCTGTTGGAGCTTATGTATGATTTACGTTGAGTAGATTAACGAGGTTAAAATACTAGATCTGGGTTTAATCATGTTAAATGAAGCACATAACGAATCTATATTGATATTTGATCATCATATCTGTTGAAGCTTATGTATGATCTACGTTGTTGAGTGGAGGCTTAGAATATGTATCTTCTTTGATAAAATAAAGACATTATTAAAAAAAAAAGAAAATTACGTTACATTTCAAGTATAAGGTGAATATACGATGGTTGAATGTACGGAATAGATAAACTTCAGAATATGTTGTGTAGAAATTTAAAATGAATTAAGTAGAAGCTAGGAATATGTGGTTTTTTTCGACAAGGGTTTTTAATTCATAAAGAGTCATCCGGACAAATCTATCGGAGTGGCTAATTTTGTATATGTGTTAGGAATTGTTATTTAGACAATGGTCATGCTTGCCTTAAGTGTGGCCAAATAATTGGTAACGTGAAATACTGCATTCCTCACTAATCTTCGGATATGAAGACAAATCGTATTATTAAAAAAATGAAATATATAACATTTATTATTTTTATAATGCTAACATTGCATGACATTTCCAGACAAATAATACAATCATCTTAGCTGGACTATCAGTGTTTGCTAGCAAACATTTTTAACTTTTTTTTTTCTCAATATAAATTTACTTGTTTCAATTTTTTTTTCACAAGTCAAATGAGAACCATTCAACAAGTCGATGTTACTCTCATACCCTCCCTTCCCACCCTGTAAACACAAACGTAGGCTTGGCTGGTCACACTTGAATGATTTCCTATGATAATTTTTTGATGTTTTCTTTACCCCCGAACAAAGCTGCTATCAATCGTCTCCCTTGTTGTCTTAAGATAATCAGCACCTCATTCACAACTTTCTTCTTGTATGACGTTGTTTCCATTGTTGGCATCTTGGACACAACGTGGACATAAAGCATAAAACAGCCAGGCGAGGCTATTCGTAATATGTGTACCGCGTGATACTTTAGACACTTTTGTACTATTTGGTGTTTAGTACATGACATTCTTGTCTATGACACAGGGTTTATCTCTTAATTCAGAATTGTCGCAACATAAGCGTGTTTATAAAGTATTACATTTATCAAGTCGCATAATGTTCATATTTACATTACAGGCGTTACTTAAAAAGAGAAGATAATTACGAATCCAATCAACTTTCTCTATAATAATAATAATAATAATATTAATTTTATTTATAAAGGGATGTTAACAAACAACATGTAGGCTTAAGGGGCCATAATAATATAACAAACACAAACACGAAAAAGGGGCCATAATAATATAACAAACACAAACACGAAAACAGAAATCAAAAACTTCAGACAAGGGAGACGATTGATAGCAGCTTTGTTCGGGGGTAAAGAAAACATCGCAAATTATCAGAGGAAATCAATACTTCATCACACAACAACCGAATATGTAAAATCAAAGATACGTTGTTTTTTTGTACGAAAGGTTCTACTATTGAAGCTAATAACCTTTCATAAAATCATTTATTGCACAGTAACTAATATTGGGTAAATAAAAAAAATTAAATGTTACCCCAAGCCCAAAGAAAAATCTCGTTAACATGAATTTAAATTCTAAGGATATGGCAATAGATTTGAAGTCACATAATGGTGCACAAAATTTAAAAAAAAACATTTATTTATTTACTAGACATATTTTACCCGTGGCCCGAAATGTGTAAATTGTAGTCCATAACTCTGAAGTATGTTGTAGATATTAGTCGATCTGATCAGACAGCGGGTATGTGAATGTGTCTGTTTTATATAAGCTTGTTATTGGGCGTGATTTATGTAGGAAACAGAATTTTGATGATATACTGTATGTCTTCGCAACACTCAAGGCTCGTAAAATAAAGTTAGTTTGATCGTGATTTTGTACTTAGTAAAGAATGAATGAAATTCAAAGACAAATTTATCTTCTATCTTTTTATCTTCTAGTACAAAATCTTTTCACTTATCATCCTGATCCTTACCCTGGCCCAGTGCAATTCGTTTCCCATAGGGCCCCGCAATAGTTAGTGCCGACCTTCGGCTTACCATTGTGTAAAAGCAAATATGCATTAACCGAATCCTGCTTCTTCTATAGCACTCTCCTTAATGTTATGTTGAGGTGTTCAGATGGCTAGACCAATATCCAAGATGAACTGTCCAGATTAGGCAGCTCTCCATATAAATGAAACTTGCAATTAGTACAAAAATTCAGAAAAATATGGTATCATAGCGTATTAAAAGCATGACCTTGCGCTAAATAATAACAATTGGTAAAAATATTTAAAATCGAAAAAAAAATTATTATTGTTAATCTAGGTCTATTAAAATTTTTATTACATGGCTAAGCCAAACGAATTGATACATCTAATATTTTTTAGGGGTGGCTGCGCCACCTGTTCTCCACTTGATACGTCTATGATGAGTGTGGGGCGTAGATAAAACTCCAGCCCATTAAGATATTAAGACATATTTACCACTCAGTATCATTATAATAGTTATAATTAGTAAATATTACATTAACGGAGATTATCATTTTTGAAGTGAACAGTATGAATCGCCCCAACGCTGTCAAATGTTTTTTTTTGGTCCGCCCTTATTTTATTTTATTTTGATACTGATTTACAGAAAATACAACATTTTTTTATTTATTTATTGTATTATTTGCTTATTGTTTGATAATATAATGTTTGCTTCACAACAGTACACATCCTAGTTTTGTTTTCTAAACCAGTTCTCATTTTGAATGAGACTTTATATTAGCCCTCTCTATTCATTGTTATTACTATGCATTTTAAAATATTTATTTTGTGTCTATTCCGTATATTTATTTTTGTCAATGAAACAATAGATAACTTTACAACCTTCCATGTTCATAAGCACTAGCAGGGTGGTCACTGTGTTGATTTGAGAATCTTGAGCAAACTTGAGCCATAAGTTCGAATTCAGGTCATTCGTTCTTATTTATTTAATTTTGTTTCTTTTTTTCTTAATTGTTTGTCTAGATCAGTGATGCCCAACCTTATTCGGTCTGCGGGCCATTTAATTTCGAACACTCGTGTCGCGAAATGAACAACAACAATGAAAAGAAGAAAAAAAAAAAGAATAAATTAAGTTACAAACCCGTCCCACTACTAAACACCCTTGAAGCTATTACGTAATAAGGTTTACCTGTTTTTTACTGAAAAAGTTTGTGTTGCCCAACTCTATTAATTGCTTTTAAAACGGAAATACCAAAAGTTTCAGCAGGAAACAGGCGTAGAAAACAATGGTCTGCGTAAATTAGTAATCTTTTTCTTTGTGGCTCAAAAGAATAATACCACCACATTATTTTTTAATGTTTTGCTTTAAAAAGTCTTTTGGTGTTATGTTATTTAAAAGCAGACTCGTTAACGCACAAATATTGAATTGTATGGTACCACTCGCATTGGTTACTAAAGAATGCAGTTATGAATCCATGTGTTGAACACACAAACTGTCAAGGACAAGGACAGCTCAAGAAAGCAGCGACATTGTCTACGAACCAAAAATAACTGTCAATTTTGTCGCCAAAAAATAAATGTTGTGTTCTTTAGAAAAAAAAATGAATATTAGACTACACTATATTTCAATGAAATCCATTAAAGTTCTAATCCTAACGTAGGGAGCATTTTAAAAATATTTTCTACACTTTGTTCCTTTTTTTTTTGAGGACCGGATGGAAACACATCGTGGGCGTAGTTTGGTCTAGATTTATTACACATTTAATAACAAGACTGTTTGAAATGAATTAATACAATTACGCATGATATATGTTTTTTTTTTAAAAGAATTTCTTTTAGATCAAAGCTTTATTTTCAGCAGCCCCCAAAAGGGGAAAATACGCTATTAGTTTTGTATGGTCTGTCTTCCATCCGTCTGTCCGTCCCCTTTAGATCTCGGAAAACTAGATAAGATATTGAGAATCCGACATCATGATATTTTAGACCTTTCAAAGTTCTGATGTAAAGGCTACTTTTTTTTTTCCTTATCTGAAATAAAAAAAATATATTTTTCAATCAACTATGCAAGCGATTTTTTTTTAAAAATGCACCATTTATACAACTATTTACTATTAATAGTAACAATCACTGGAAGCTATTTAGTAAAGGAGATGACTATTAATCCTTTTTTCAATACATTTATGCACACGGTTTTAGGTAACTGATCACTTCATCCCCGGTCACTTCATCCCCAATTAAATATTTCTTCTTTATCATTGTTTAATTGTGTTGTTAAGGCTTTGATTTTAAGCCCTTTTTTTCCATCTAATATATAAATATGTGTATGTAGCATGCCTTTTGATATTTTTGACATGTTATTAATGCGTTTATAGTAGTTCCTCTTCCACTTTACATTCTTCATGAGAAATCTTATAATATATTGTAAATCTATGTGTGTACTTAGCTATAGTGCTTTAATAGGATGTGGGAGATATTATAATATTACCCTGCACATGACGTAATGATGAAAGGCCACGGAGTGGTTGAAGTAGTGGAAATCTTTTGAAAGATGAGAACGATTAGAATACTTATGACCATGCCGCTGTCATCAAAGGCCAAGGTGTGGGGGAAGTAGTGGAAATCTTTTGAAAGATGAGAACGATTAGAATACTTATGACCATGCCGCTGTCATCAAAGGCCAAGGTGTGGGGGAAGTAGTGGAAATCTTTTGAAAGATGAGAACGATTAGAATACTTATGACCATGCCGCTGTCATCAAAGGCCAAGGTGTGGGGGAAGTAGTGGAAATCTTTTGAAAGATGAGAACGATTAGAATACTTATGACCATGCCGCTGTCATCAAAGGCCAAGGTGTGGGGGAAGTAGTGGAAATCTTTTGAAAGATGAGAACGATTAGAATACTTATGACCATGCCGCTGTCATCAAAGGCCAAGGTGTGGGGGAAGTAGTGGAAATCTTTTGAAAGATGAGAACGATTAGAATACTTATGACCATGCCGCTGTCATCAAAGGCCAAGGTGTGGGGGAAGTAGTGGAAATCTTTTGAAAGATGAGAACGATTAGAATACTTATGACCATGCCGCTGTCACCAAAGGCCAAGGTGTGGGGGAAGTAGTGGAAATCTTTTAAGAGGTGAGAACGTTTAGAAATATTAGAATACTTATAATCATGACGACCATTTTCTCTTTATTTTATTTTTAAATCGCTCTTTCTTGAAAATGGGCGCGTCATTTTTAGCCTTGAAATAAGGTGTTGTTTTTTTCTAATAAAGTCTGACTTCACCCATCCCCATGATATCATGTCGACTATATAAGTTTTAAACATTAGTGTTGTCAATTGTGTTATAGGGCTTTATCGGAATTTATTTCACATTTCTATCGATATTTCATTTCTATATGTATAAAAAAATTTGTTTATTGATATTCACTTTAGATATCAACACTGGTATATTTATGTGGACATCAATACTTGTTTATATAATATTCCCGTCATTATTAGGTTTCTATAGCCATTAAAATTGATTGAGTGCTTAGTGGAAATTAATTAGCATGGAGGGTGTGACTTTCTCTCTCTGTCTCTCTCTCTCTCTGCCATTAGGCGTCGATCTGATCTAAATTTTCCCACCCCACTCTATCTGAATGGTGTAGATAAACACAAAAACACTTTTTACACGACCTCTATATTTATACATGTTACATTTTAATCGATTTTAAAGGCATTTAATTTTATTCTTATCTAATGCATTACACGTTTTGTCATGTCAATAAAAATGAATATATTAAATATTTCATAGTTCACAAATTTTACAATTACTATTTGTTAGATAAAATGATCAGATGATGAAATGACCAGGGGATGAAATGACCAGGGAATAAAATGATGGGGATGATGTAGTATGGATATAATTTGAAACAACAATTAATAAGCAGTTTTTCATATGATCGCGTGAACTGCTGACAAATATTTTACACATGGAAGAATAACCTCAAGAAAAATAAAGATTGTTTTTTTTTTTGTTTTTTTTTTTACGGAATGTTTTTTAGCGGCCCCTGAAAGGGGAAAAGGCACTATTAGTTTTGTGTGAAATGTCTGTCCGTCTGTCCAGTTTAGATCTCGAAAACTAGAAAAGATATTGAAAATCCAACATCACAATATATTAGACCATTTAAAGTTATGTTGCAACGGCTACTTTTTTTTTTCTGAAAGCGAAAAATCTAATTTTTAAAATAACTTATGCAAGCAGTTTTTTAGAAAAAAAAAAAGCTAATTAGTATGCATTATAAGCTAGATCTAATTTAAAACGAATAGTAATCTTGTAAACTTTATATTCTTGAACATTTTTAATTTGCGGAAATGTTTTTTTTTGTTTTTTTTTAGGATTCGAATAAGAGATTGAGTCTTTTCAAAACCATTATATCAATTATAAGACTTCAGTTAGGTCAGCGGTAAAAGGCTTGGCTTCCGAACCGGGGGTCCCGAGTTCGAATCCTGGTGAAGACTAGGTTTTTAAATTCGCAATCCTTGGGCGCCTCTGAGTCCACTCAGCTCTAATGGGTACCTGACATTAGTTGAGGAAAACTAAAGGCGGTTGGTCGTTGTGCTGGCTACATAAAACCCTCGTTAACCGTAGGCCACAAAAACAGATGAACCTTACATCATCTGCCCTATAGACCACTAGGTCTGAAAGGGCAACTATTTAAGCCAGGTTCACATCTAACTTTGCATTCACTTGCACCTATCCTTTGATCTGCATTACCGTTGGGGCACTACACAAGATCTGTCAACCTCCTTTCTCCATTCTTATCTCTCATTTGTCTTTGATATAACTTCATTCGAATGTTCTTTCTGAAAATATTGAAACCTGCCTGGGTGGACCACTTCGGGGGCCGATTTTGAGTTTGTGTTTCCAAACAAACTGTCTTTGTAACCTTGTTTTTTTCTAGAGGCTTTCAATAAGAGATTGGCCCCTTGAAAAACAATTAAAACATTATATCAGTTAGATACATCTAACATCTCCTTCACTTTTACCTATCCTTTGGACTGCTGGATCGTTGGGGCACCACATAAGATCTGTCTATCTTTTTTCTCTATTTTTCTCTGTTATTAGCCTTTGATAGAATTTCATTATGATATTATTTAAGAGAATATAAAACCTGCCTTTTTACCTGCCTGGAAATATTCTGAGTTTGTGTTTCCACACAAACTGTCTATGTAGTCTTTTTTTTATCATGTCAACATTAGTTCATATGTAATTAAATCTCTACTTTATTCATTTTTTTTTGTTACATTCATTCATTCCATATGCTTGGACAAATTTGTACAAATGCTCCTTCTTCCCTTGTGCTAATAAAGGTGACCGGTCACTTCATCCCCGGTCACTTCATCCCCGGTCACTTCATCCCCGGTCATT